>NC_068359.1:116888824-117045573 GCF_020536995.1 Dreissena polymorpha | reverse complement strand
GTCAAATTATTTAATTTTGCTAAAATTGCCATAACTTTCTTTATTTAGATTAATTTGACTGATAATTTGACAAAACCTCTTAACTGACATACCACATAGACTCCCCCCACCTTATAATGACCACCACACCCTTACACTATACCCCCCCCCCCCCCCCCCCCACCACCACCACCCCATTTATTTTTTTATGTTCCCATTCACTAAGTGGGGACATATGGATTTTCCCCTGTTGGTCCGTTTGTTCTTTCTGCCAACTTTAACATTTTGCATCATTTTGCTATATTGAAGAAAGCTACTTCATATTTGGCATGTATGTGTTTTTCATGGGCTGCACATTTTGAGTGGTACTTTCTGATAATGGTTAAAATGAAAGTGATATCTGTTAAAAGTTGCACTGCATAAGCATGAAACAAATTGCCTGGATTATTTCATTTATTTTCTTACACATACTGCTCTGATAGGGAATACATGTTATAACATGACTTGCGAGTTTTTCACACCTTTATTGACATTACACAACAATTACACAACACCATGAGCTTCGTCAAAGTCGTTTTAAACCTCTATGCCATTAAATCTGTTAAATGGACGAATAAAGCAATTAAGCTGTGATCTTCGCCATCTTTGTACCAGATTGCAGAATTTCAATTTCAGATTTCCAGTTTTGCGAAGTCATTTTTTTGCCAATTCCCAATGGGCAGAATATTTATTATTATTAGGTTGTTTACGATGTATCCTTGTTTGAAGCTTTATTATTGCAATATTTCTGCTGCCTAATACATGTAATAAGAATTGTTGGGCCTCTTAAAGTAATAACCTCGTAGGGTCCCATATAAAATAAACATGTTTACACTAATTTTCGGTCTCATATAAGTAATATTGTTGGGTCCCATATAGAAATACTGTTGAGTCCCATATAAGAAGTATAAGAAATATTTTGGGTCCTATATTAGAAGTATTGTTGGGTCCCATAATACGAAACATTGTTGGTCCCATGTATAATAAGCATTGTAAGAAATATTGTCAGGACCATATAAAGAAATATTGTTGGGGTCCTATAAGAAGTATGCTGGGTCCCATTTAGGAAAACGTGGTTTTTATTACCTTCTATAACAGACGCCGTAACTAGGCGGTTGTTTCTCCCTTTCTGGTCAAAAAAGAAAAATTCCACCTAAAAAAAAATAATAGTTATTGTCGCTCCATCTGCAGCGGGGCTTATGGGTCATGTGTCCTGTGTCCGTCGTGGTCCATTCGTGCGTGCGTTAACTTTTTTCTTTAAAACATCTTCTCTTCTTCTTTTTACAGTTTTTGAGCTACGCAACAGTTCCGTTTTTTTCACGATTTAAAACGGCCGTTTTGTAAATATTCACGGACATGAAAGATTGTGAATTGGCCGTGTCAAAATTGTGAAATGTCCGTCCATGGCCAATCGCAAAGAAGGAAAAAAAGCCCTGAATCCACTAACGAATACCAATGACACATAAATCAACATAAAGCTAATTATGGCATGTTCACAGACATTCAAATATTTTGCAGAAATGCATTTGCCGTTGTTATACATTTTATACACGTATAATATGTACGTAAAAACGACACCCTTCTATTACTCATCATATTAAGGGTTGCGGCATGTGGATATTGTCTTTAACATCTTGAATGGCAAAAAGGGATTTTTGTCCGTTAAATGAAGGATTTTTTGGCTGTTTTAAAGAATTTGAAGTATTATAAAATTGTTTATAAGTTTTTGTCACAGTGTATATGGGTTCCCTCTACCCCTCCAGTGCACATATTACTCCTCGTCAAATTTTTCTTGGTCATACGTGCACTGTTTGGGTAGAGGAACCAATATACACTGTAAACAAAAAACTATAACTTATGATATACATAACAGCAAAACTTCAGTTGTAATGTCCAATATACTTTTCTGTAGATTTCAGTAAGACCCCACCAATGGATAATAATATCAAGGCCCAACTGTTGACTATATACTTATATATATGTGGCGCGTTTCTGAAAAAGGCCCCTTTTGTGTGAACGTCAAATAACGGAGAAATGACGTTGTGAAGATATGCATTATTTCCGACGTTTAAAAATTATTTTAGACAAACATCACACAAATTAATCACTATGCTAATTCATTTAATTTAGAACGTGTAACAATACAAATTGGCCATATTACATGTATAGTAGTAAACAACGGACAAAACTTCTTGCAAAATTATATCGTCAAAATAGTTGCATTGATATAAAAACATTTTTAGAGTTCACACAGCATCTCTTCAAAATTATAGGTTTGAACAAGTTTTCATTTGATCATATAAAACGTGTACATTATCTGAATAGGAAAAGAACGAACTTTAAGAACATTTTAAAACATTCATATGGCCTTTTTTTCTGAACCATGTCACGTAAACATAATAGCAAAACCTTCTGTTATCCAAGCCAATATATATTTTCTATAGATTTCAGCAAGACCCACCAATGGATAATAGACATACAAGACCCCACTGTTGACATTATATGTTTACAGTCATTGAGGCAACTGTTGAAGACACCCACAGTCTAGAATCTATACAGGAGTCAGAGCCTCTCATGATACAACATGCCAGTGTTGACTGTGCTGATCATATGCAATCTACAGGTTTCACTTTGGTTCTTTCAGAGTCCATGTCAACTGCTGACAGTGAAGAGCCAGGCAGTCTGACCCATGATAGGAGGGAGCCAAGTGAAGAGCCAGCCAGTCTGACCCATGATAGGAGGGAGCCAAGTGAAGAGCCAGCCAGTCTGACCCATGGTATTTCTATTATCTGTTGGGCCTCTTACAAGTAATAAACATCGTAGGGTCCCATATAAGAAATAAACATGTTTACACTAATTTTCGGGTCTCATATAAGTAATATTGTTGGGTCCCATATAAGAAATACTGTTGAGTCTCATATAAGAAGTATTGTAAGAAATATTGTCTGGTACCATATAAGACATTCTTCAAAAGTTCCAAGGTTACTTTGTCATGGCGATTTGCCAATCATTGGTTCAGCATTTCTTACTTGCTGTCAATATACCTTGAGCGACCATTGCAGTCCTTTTGTTTACTTTAGTCTTTGATACATAGATTTGTTATTTTATATTAAACTTTGCTGTTAAATCAAGAAATTGTTGTGTTGTTTTATATGTATGTATTTTTTATTTTACAAACTGGTACAATCGTTCACAATTACTTCTAAAGTCTAGTTGTGCAAATATGGGATTGCTTAAGCCATTTAAGAATTATGGTCTTTGTTTCATATCCCTGTACAGATGAGATATTGTGACCTGAAGGTTTCTTTATTATGGCACAATATTTATTTAGACTTTCAGCAATTATACTACATTCTCTTCCAGTTTAATGGCATACATACATACATGTATACTTCGGCTTTTATACAGAAATAAGTAATTATGTTGAATTTGCTTGCCATCAATTTGTGAATAAATTATAATAAAAACTTTTATGGAGACCTTTGATTTTGGCAGCTTTTGTATGACAGAAAATGGTTATCTGTGAGAACCCAATAATTGATTTTAAATTGTTAGACCCAATTGTTATATTTAACATAAATTTTGGCATATATACAGGAAGTAGCTATTTTCAAAATGGCGGATCATGTAAATACCAAACCACGTGTTGGCTTTTTCAGAATTAAACATTACAAAATTTTTGACTCTGTAAATGCATGGTGTGATTACAAGAATTTGGAGCACCATAATGACTACAACTATACAGATAAAAGCTTTCTTGTGTACATCTTTTCTGTAGAAGATGCAAAACAAATTTGTTAAATTGGCAGCAAACTGGAATGATGACTGCATATTTGTGAATATAATCAAGAATTAACATGCTTTATAGATTCTTGACATGACTCATGGTGAACTAAAATTGCTTGCAAAGCATCTGGGACATGATGTGAAGACCCACAAGGAATATTATCAGTTGTCTTCCAGTACCATGGAACTCTCAAAGGTATATATTTCATTAATAAAAATCTTTAAATTTTCCATACACAGATATTTGAAAAACTAAATGCTATATTGTAACTAAGAGGGCTAAAAGAAAGAATAATTTAACAGGCAGCCACAGTAAGACCATATCTGATGTTGACTTTGACTAGTATGCTTTGCATTAATGGCTTTTTATGCCCCCTGGATCGAATGAACGGGGGTATATTGTTTTTGGCTTGTCTTTCTTTGTATGTGTGTGCGTGTCAAGGTGTGTGTGTGTGTACAAAACTTTTACCAAAACTTAAACGTTTGATCATAACTTTTGAAATATTGAAAACAGCAACTTGATATTTGGATTACATGCGTATCTCATGGACCTGCACATTTTGAGTGGTGAAAGGTCAATGTCATCCTTCAAGGTCAAAGGTCAAATAAAAAAAAGCGGCACAGTAGGGGCATTGTGTTTCTTACAAACACATCTCTTGTTGTGAGTGTGTTTTGTGCTACAACCAATGTCCATGCCAAGGTGGAAACTCTCCAGTTCATGTTATTGTTGTTTTGTCTATTTAGCCCTCATTGTCATACTGTTTAGTGTTGTCTGCTAATTTGTTGCCATTGTTGACTATTTTATATTATTGTGGCTTTTCTTCATTTATTCAATGGGAATTTTGGTCACTGACCAGCTTTTCATTAATTAAGTTCTTTTACCGAAATGGTATCAAAAAATGCAATATCTAAAGGCAGTACATCACACAAGCTAGCATTAATATAAAGCGTAATTATACCCACTTACCTATGTGTAATGGGGGCTATATAAAAGTCACTTTGTCGGTCTGTCCCGAAATTTCATCCGATCTTCACCAAACTTGGTCACAAGTTGTATCTAGATGATGTCTAGGTCAAGTTTGAATATGGGTCATGCCTGGTAAAAAAACTAGGTCACAAGGTCACTTAGTGCTTTTAAACACAAAGTTTGTCTGGACCATAACTATTTCATTTATTGTTAGATTTTTAATTGACTTGGTTTTGATTTGTTCACCATCATGGGACCGTGTGTCGCGCGAAAGAATTGCGTCGATATCTCCAAGAACTTAGATCAAGGTCACTTTTGGAGTTCAAGGGTAAAATGCTTGTCCGGGCCATAACTTTTGTCATTCATTGTGAGATTTTAAAATCATTTGGAACATTTGTTAACCATCATTGGAGGGTGTGTCGCGCAAAGAATTTCATCTTGTCCGGGCAATAACTGTGTTGTTCTTTTGAGATTTTAAAATCAGTTGGAACATTTCACCATCATTGGAAGGTGTGTTGTGCGAAAGAATTACGTCGATATCTCCAAGGTCAAGGTCACACTTTGAGTTCAAATGTCAAAAATGGCCATAAATGAGCTTTTCTGGGCCATAACTATGTAGTTCATTGTGAGATTTAAAAATCATTGGCACATTTGTTCACTGTCATATGACTTGTGTGTCACGTGAAAGAGTTACGTCAATATCTCGAAGGTCAAGGTCACACTTTGTTCAAAGGTAAAAGAAGGCCATAACTATGTTGTTCATTGTGAGATTTTAAAATCATGTGTTCACCGTTATGGATGGTGTGTGGCAGGAAAGAATTATGTCGATATCTCCAAGGTCAAGGTCATGCTTTAAGTTCAAAGGTCAAAATGGCCATAAATGATAATGGCATAATAATTCTTAAAAATAGCCATTAATTAGATTCTCTTGTGTGGATGGGGCACGTGGGGGTATAGGTCACGTCTGTGACAAAGCTCTAGTTTCTTTAAGTGTTGTGGCAGATAATTGAGATTATATTATTTGTAGGGCTGTGTAATTTACAAATATGGTACTGTGCAGACTTTCACAAGCTGTCAACAAAATAGCATATGGCAACGTTTGTGTTCAATTATATTGATATTGAAATAAAAAGTGAGGTCAGGGAACTATGGATTGCTACTGTTGTTATGATGGAAGTATTGTTGACACTGGAATATTATGGTCTTCTTGAAATTTTATAGGTTGCCCTGATGTTGTATGCTGTTGAAAATGGTAAAGTCAATGAGTGGAAGGGAAGGCAGATGAAGGACATAGTAGTAGAAGGTTTGATTATAAGAATTTTATTAATATAATTCATTTTACTGAATTGGGATGGAGAATTTTTGTTACTTTCTCTCCTATGGCTGTCAGTAAATTCGACTGAATGATCATTCTTCAGAACAAAACAGAGCGCTTGAGAACAGACAAACGATGTAAAACATTGTTTGAAAGGCGGGGCCCTTGTTTTGGCCACGTTAATTCAATAAGTCTAAAATTTACGTGGTAAAAATAGGCAAACCTATTTTATGTGCCTTGAAAATTGTTTATCCTCTTAAAGAAATGCTAATGCAACAAAATACTTTTTAACAACCTTGAAGTATTGAAAATATTTACTGTCGTATCAAGAGTGACTTCTGGTTATTTTTTTCTAAATAGTTATTTCTAAAATAAAAAATCATTTTTTACAGATTTACCTCTTCCAATTGAAGACGAAGATGGCCATCAAGAAGGTAAAATAGTTATTTATACCCATGATAGATCATTGGCCACTGTTCATTTGTATTATGAAAGTGGTCCATAACAGAGTCATTGTTATGGTAGCCCATTAAAAAAAAAAGGGAGTATAGGAATACCTTTAGATTTGGACACCTTATGAAATAGTTTATATGCTCAATTAGACATTTCTGTTTCTGAGTTATTTTAATGATTTAAAGGATAAATAACGTACTTGCAAGTATGAAGATTTTCTGATTTAAATTGTAAGCAGGTCTTATAACATATTTTAGTGGGGGATATGTGTGTTGTTATTTTGTGTACATCTCATACCTTATACCGAAAAGCATAAAAAAACACGTTTAGAAGTGCTTTTGGAAAACAAAACATTTCCTTTGGTATTTCTATTATCATATAATAAAGGCCCACCTATTGATGATAAAGACATGACCCAACTGTAGACTATATATTCTAGTACAATTTTCTGTTGTCCAAGCCAATATATATTTATGCCACCCTTCGAAGAAGAGGGGGTATTTTGCTTTGCACATGTCGGTCGGTCTGTCGGTCGGTTCGTCCACCAGGTGGTTTCCGATGATAACTCAAGAACGCTTTGGGCTAGGATCATGAAACTTCATAGGTACATTGATCATGACTTGCAGATGACCCCTATTGATTTTGAGGTCACTAGGTCAAAGGTCAAGGTCACAGTGACCCGAAATAGTAAAATGGTTTCGGGATGATAACTCAAGAACGCATACGCCTAGGATCATGAAACTTCATGGGTAGATTGATCATGACTCGCAGATGACCCCTATAGATTTTGAGGTCAAAGGTCAAGGTCACGGTGACCCAAAATAGTAAAATGGTTTCCGGATGATAACTCAAGAACGCATACGGCTAGGATCATGAAACTTCATGGGTAGATTGATCATTACTCGCAGATGACCCCTATTGATTTTGAGGTCACTAGGTCAAAGGTCAAGGTCACGGTGACCCGAAATAGTAAAATGGTTTTCGGATGATAACTCAAGAAAGCATATGCCTAGGATCATGAAACTTCATAGGTAGATTGATCATGACTCGCAGATGACCCCTATTGATTTTGAGGTCACAAGGTCAAGGTCACAGTGACCCGAAATAGTCAAATGATTTTCGAATGATAACTCAAGAACGCTTTTGCCTAGGATCATGACACTTCATAGGTACATTGATCGTGACTTGCAGATGACCCCTATTGATTTTCAGGTCACTAGGTCAAAGGTCGAGGTCACAGTGACAAAAGTCGTATTCACACAATGGCTGCCAGTACAACGGACAGCCCATATGTGGGGCATGCATGTTTTACAAACAGCCCTTGTTTCTATAGATTTCAGCAAGACCCACCAATGGATAATAGACATACAAGACCCCACTGTTGACATTATATGCTTACAGGCATTGAGGCAACTATACAGGAGTCAGAGCCTCTCATGATACAACAGGCCAGTGTTAACTGTGCTGATCAAATGCAATCTACAGGTTTCACTTTGGTTCTTTCAGAGTCCATGTCAACTGCTGACAGTGAAGAGCCAGGCAGTCTGACCCATGATAGGAGGGAGCCAAGTGAAGAGCCAGCCAGTCTGACCCATGATAGAAGGGAGCCAAGTGAAGAGCCAGCCAGTCTGACCCATGGTATTTCTATTATCATATAATAAAGGCCCACCTATTGATGATAAAGACATGACCCAACTGTAGACTATATATTCTAGTACAATTTTCTGTTGTCCAAGCCAATATATATTTATGCCACCCTTCGAAGAAGAGGGGGTATATTGCTTTGCTCATGTCGATCGGTCCGTCCGTCCACCAGGTGGTTGTCATACGATAACTCAAGAACGCTTGGGCCTAGGATCATGAAACATCATAGGTACATTGATCATGACTTGCAGATGACCCCTATTGATTTTGAGGTCACTAGGTCAAGGTCACGGTGATCGAAATTGTAAAATGGTTTCCGGATTATAACTCAAGAAAAGGTCAAGGTCACAGTGACCCGAAATAGTCAAATGATTTTCGAATGATAACTCAAGAACGCTTTTGCCTAGGATCATGACACTTCATAGGTACATTGATCGTGACTTGCAGATGACCCCTATTGATTTTCAGGTCACTAGGTCAAAGGTCAAGGTCACAGTGACAAAAGTCGTATTCACACAATGGCTGCCAGTACAACGGACAGCCCATATGTGGGGCATGCATGTTTTACAAACAGCCCTTGTTTCTATAGATTTCAGCAAGACCCACCAATGGATAATAGACATACAAGACCCCACTGTTGACATTATATGCTTACAGGCATTGAGGCAACTATACAGGAGTCAGAGCCTCTTATGATACAACAGGCCAGTGTTAACTGTGCTGATCAAATGCAATCTACAGGTTTCACTTTGGTTCTTTCAGAGTCCATGTCAACTGCTGACAGTGAAGAGCCAGGCAGTGTGACCCATGATAGGAGGGAGCCAAGTGAAGAGCCAGCCAGTCTGAGCCATGATAGAAGGGAGCCAAATCCTCAAGGTATAAATGCAATTATACCCCCACAAACAAAGTTTAGGGATGTATATAGGAGTGAACTTGTCGGTCGGTTCGTATTAAGTGTCCACCCTCTAATTCAAGTTGTTTTCATCTAATCTTCACCAAACTTGTCTGTTGGTCTGTCGGTCGGTCCGTCTGTATTAAGTGTCCGCTCTCTAATTCAAGTTGTATTCATCCGATCTTCGGTCAGATGTTGTATCTAGAGGATACCTAGGTGAAGTGTGAATATGGGTCATGCCGGATCAAAAACTAGGTCACGGGGTCACTTAGTGCGTTTTTAACATTGAGCATGGTTTGGGCTGTTTTTTGTGAAGACAACATGCAAAATATTTTGTGTTCATTAAGGCATTTATGCTTGCCATCTCATCTGTTATGAACAGTTTATTTGTGAAATGAGAGGATTAATACCCGAATAATCTACAACTACAAAAGATATTATTTAACTTTTGAGAATGATTTTATTATACCCCCACAAACGAAGTTTAGGGGGTTATATTGGAGTTAGCTTGTAGTGTTTCATCTAGAAAGGCAGAGGGGCATGGCGCATGACTTGAAAAAAGGGCATTTTGCACGGAGATTCTCTTAAAAAGGGCGCATTGGGTGTTTTTGAAACTTTTAATCACAGCTTAAAACTTTGATTTAAACATTGTACATGTCATTTTTCGTGAGAAATTCTCGCGAAATGTGTTCTTAAAATACATAGCTATTGAGTAGACATGTGAATTTATTATTATATTTTTTGGAGAACATTCAAATCGGATGCAAAACACAAAAATGTTACTGATCACGGCGGCTCTAAACTGAAAGTAAACTTCATGGAGCAGGTCGTCATTAAATTACAAAATTTGCTATACGTTTTTTAAAATCGGCTCAGATTTATCTTGTAATAGACTGTACTTCGGAACTCTGCTAAGTACAAATGTAATTAAAATCTTTACCGTTACGGCCCTTGTTACGTTACGACCCAGAATGTGGCTCATGAATTTGTTCGGGTCTCTAATGTATGTATTGATTTTCTTCTACATCAGTACCTCATCGAGACGTTCATAATAAAGGCCCACCTATTGATGATAAAGACATGACCCAACTGTAGACTATATATTCTAGTACAATTTTCTGTTGTCCAAGCCAATATATATTTATGCCACCCTTCGAAGAAGAGGGGGTATATTGCTTTGCTCATGTCGATCGGTCCGTCCGTCCACCAGGTGGTTGTCATACGATAACTCAAGAACGCTTGGGCCTAGGATCATGAAACATCATAGGTACATTGATCATGACTTGCAGATGACCCCTATTGATTTTGAGGTCACTAGGTCAAGGTCACGGTGATCGATATTGTAAAATGGTTTCCGGATTATAACTCAAGAACGCATACGCCTAGGATCATGAAACTTCATGGGTAGATTGATCATGACTCGTAGATGAACCCTATAGATTTTGAGGTCACATGGTCAAAGGTCAAGGTCACAGTGACCCGAAATAGTCAAATGATTTTCGAATGATAACTCAAGAACGCTTTTGCCTAGGATCATGACACTTCATAGGTACATTGATCGTGACTTGCAGATGACCCCTATTGATTTTCAGGTCACTAGGTCAAAGGTCAAGGTCACAGTGACAAAAGTCGTATTCACACAATGGCTGCCAGTACAACGGACAGCCCATATGTGGGGCATGCATGTTTTACAAACAGCCCTTGTTTCTATAGATTTCAGCAAGACCCACCAATGGATAATAGACATACAAGACCCCACTGTTGACATTATATGCTTACAGGCATTGAGGCAACTATACAGGAGTCAGAGCCTCTCATGATACAACAGGCCAGTGTTAACTGTGCTGATCGAATGCAATCTACAGGTTTCACTTTGGTTCTTTCAGAGTCCATGTCAACTGCTGACAGTGAAGAGCCAGGCAGTCTGACCCATGATAGGAGGGAGCCAAGTGAAGAGCCAGCCAGTCTGAGCCATGATAGGAGGAAGCCAAGTGAAGAGCCAGCCAGTCTGACCCATGGTATTTCTGTTATCATAGAATAAAGGCCCACCTATTGATGATAAAGACATGACCCAACTGTAGACTATATATTCTAGTACAATTTGTCAGTAGATTGATCATGACTCGCAGATGACCCCTATTGATTTTGAGGTCACTAGGTCAAAGGTCAAGGTCACAGTGACCCGAAATAGTAAAATGGTTTCTGGATGATAACTCAAGAACGCATACGCCTAGGATCATGAAACTTCATGGGTAGATTGATCATTACTCGCAGATGACCCCTATAGATTTTGAGGTCAAAGGTCAAGGTCACGGTGACCCGAAATAGTAAAATGGTTTCCGGATGATAACTCAAGAACGCATACGGCTAGGATCATAAACTTCATGGGTAGATTGATCATTACTCGCAGATGACCCCTATTGATTTTGATGTCACTAGGTCAAAGGTCAAGGTCACGGTGACCCGAAATAGTAAAATGGTTTTCGGATGATAACTCAAGAAAGCATATGCCTAGGATCATGAAACTTCATAGGTAGATTGATCATGACTCGCAGATGACCCCTATTGATTTTGAGGTCACAAGGTCAAAGGTCAAGGTCATGGTGACCCGAAATAGTAAAATGATTTTCGGATGATAACTCAAGAACGCTTTTGCCTAGGATCATGACACTTCATAAGTACATCGATCGTAACTCGCAGATGACCCCTATTGATTTTCAGGTCACTAGGTCAAAGGTCAAGGTCACAGTGACAAAAAACGTATTCACACAACGGCTGCCACTACAACGGACAGCCCATATGGGGGGCATGCATGTTTTCTATAGATTTCAGCAAGACCCACCAATGGATAATAGACATACAAGACCCCACTGTTGACATTATATGTTTACAGGCATTGAGGCAACTGTTGAAGACACCCACAGTCTAGAATCTATACAGGAGTCGGAGCCTCTCATGATACAACATGCCAGTGTTGACTGTGCTGATCATATGCAATCTACAGGTTTTACTTTGGTTCTTTCAGAGTCCATGTCAACTGCTGACAGTGAAGAGCCAGGCAGTCTGACCCATGATAGGAGGGAGCCAAGTGAAGAGCCAGCCAGTCTGACCCATGATAGGAGGGAGCCAAGTGAAGAGCCAGCCAGTCTGACCCATGGTATTTCTGTTGTCATATAATAAAGGCCCATCTATTGATGATAAAGACATGACCCAACTGTAGACTATATATTCTAGTACAATTTTCTGTTGTCCAAGCCAATATATATTTATGCCACCCTTCGAAGAAGAGGGGGTATATTGCTTTGCTCATGTCGATCGGTCCGTCTGTCCACCAGGTGGTTGTCATACGATTACTCAAGAACGCTTGGGCCTAGGATCATGAAACATCATAGGTACATTGATCATGACTTGCAGATGACCCCTATTGATTTTGAGGTCAAAAGGTCAAGGTCACGGTGACCCGAAATAGTAAAATGATTTTCCGATGATAACTCAAGAACGCTTTTGCCTAGGATCATGACACTTCATAGGTACATTGATCGTGACTTGCAGATGACCCCTATTGATTATCAGGTCACTAGGTCAAAGGTCAAGGTCACAGTGACAAAAAACGTATTCACACAATGGCTGCCACTACAACGGACAGCCCATATGGGGGGCATGCATGTTTTCTATAGATTTCAGCAAGATCCACCAATGGATAATAGACATACAAGACCCCACTGTTGACATTATATGTTTACAGTCATTGAGGCAACTGTTGAAGACACCCACAGTCTAGAATCTGTACAGGAGTCAGAGCCTCTCATGATACAACATGCCAGTGTTGACTGTGCTGATCATATGCAATCTACAGGTTTCACTTTGGTTCTTTCAGAGTCCATGTCAACTGCTGCCAGTGAAGGGCCAGCCAGTCTGACCCATGATGAAATGAGGCAGCCAAATCCTCAAGGTATGAACTAAATTTGAAGACGGGTTTCTCTGCATTTTCTATCATTATGTGACAGAGTCTTATGTCATGACTGTATTAAAGTAAATGAGTAGTCCAAGTCAAGTGTGATGCTCTAGACGACCTCCTCTGTGATCTACAGGGTTACAACAATGTGCTTGTAAAAGTCCTTGTAAAGTACAAAGTAGGCAGTTTGCTATGAAAGTTAATGTTTAGTACTTGTTCTTCCAAGAAATGATAGTTCTGCGAACTGTCAGTTCTTATATGTGTGAAAAATTGGTTTAAACTGGTGTTAAAACAGTTTCAGTTAGTTCATTTTACCTCCTAACATGTTCAGGTTTTGTGCATTTTTATCAGGAAAACCTTGCTCTACAATATTCAATCATTGTATCACTTGCAGTGTTCTGCTGTGAAATTTTACTGTTGGGGACCCTTTAGGATTACAAAAGTGGGGACAAAAAGAAAAAATATGGGGACACAGAAATATTTTTGTAGCAGAATTAAATGTGTGGAAACTAATAACCTTTAACTTGAACTTTTAAACGTGCTTAAACTTCTTACAGTCAGGTTGTAACATTGTTATTAAAACTGGAACATTCAAAAAACTTTTTAACACTGTCAAACAGTTGTCAACATATTTACAAAACTTTGAAAAAATTTATGGTCATTGGACTCCGCATGTCAAAGTACTTGTTCGATAATTAGAAATACCGATAGTAAAGGCGTTTTCTTTTTTGCTTTATGCACAATCTGCATGTCATTTTGTTGTTGTCAAACAGTGACCAAGGACATTTTTGAAGCCAATTTTCTTGGAATGTACGTTTAGGGGCAGACTTTTTTCGTAATTGCTAAACGATGTTGGGACTTGGGAAGACTCTGTTGGGTTGTTAATATTATTGTCATATTTTCTAATTTTACTTGCCGGAGGAAAAAAAAAAAATGGATTTTGTTTTCTTTGGCCTGTCACTTTAAGCCATTTTGATAGGTTCGGAAATTTCCTTGATATCTGATTGGTTGTTATAATCTCAACTTACCAATGAAATAGAGTGTTAATATTAAATAAATTAACCATTGGCTGCGAAATGACGTCATGTCCAATGAAATAGTTTGTTCTGGTTACACATTCACTCGATTACTTTACCGACTTACAAATTGAATCGATTAGTTTTTATTTCTAATTCATGTGCGCCCGCGGACCCATATACAGAAAACGGGTGGGGACAAATATTTGTTTTTTGCGACAATAACACAAGGGCGCATCCACGGCAGAACACTGACTTATGTTGATACTTTGTGTGCAAGGATCAATTCAGTAGAAAAGTCAACAAAATAAAGGGCTTACAGTCACTGAACAAATGAGTTTGCTGCTTAGAGTGTATATTTTTCCCAAAAATATTTGAAAATTTCCCCTCTTGGAAGTGTAGTTCAATTTTAATCAATACCTCGTTTAAATAATTCACAGAAAAGCCAAAAAATGTTGATCTTTGAACATAAACATAACATGTTGATGACAAAAAAAGTTGGAATAATGTTTTTCTCTCTGTGTATGGTGAATTATGGTGTTACAACTTGATTTTGTATGTTACTTGCTTAGCATTGAAATTTCCCCTTTTACACGTGAATTATCCCCCTCTCAGGGGACCCGACCCCTTTTCCCCAAAACTGAAAAAAACACTGACATGATACTCATTGCTATTTTATTTTTTATATCTATTCTTGTTTTAGGGACAGGGACAAGAAAAGGAATGAAACGAAAGTGGGCCAGCGAAGAGAACATATGTTTCATGAACTTTTTTAGAGATGAATTAAGAGAAAAAAAAATGCCATCTGGCTCAAAAATAATGGGGTCCCTAAAAATACTTACCGGAAGAACAGTGGCCCAGATAAGGGCAAGGGTCCATAACATTATTATGGAAAAACAAAAATGGAAAAAGAATTGTTGAACTGTGGAATATGTTTATGCCCCTGGTAGGGTGGCATATAGCAGTTGAACTGTCCGTCAGTCAGTCAGTCTGTCCATCTGGCCGAAAACTTATATGGCCATAACTTTTTCAATATTGAACATAGCAACTTGATATTTATACCCCTATTACAATTGGTAATGGGGGCTATATAGGAGTCACGTTTGTCGGTCTGTCCCGATATTTCATCCGATCTTCACCAAACTTGGTCAGTAGTTGTATGTAGATAATGTCTAGATCAAGTTTGAATATGGGTCATGCCAGGTCAAAAACTAGGTCATGGGGTCACTTAGTATGTTTTAAACTGTAAGTTTGTACGGACCATAGCTATGTTATTTATCGTTACATTTTTAAATGACTCGGTACATTTGTTCACCATCATGGAACGGTGTGTCGCGTTAAAAGAAATTACGTCAATATCTCAAAGGTCAAGGTCACACTTGGGAGTTCAAAGGTCAAATGCTTGTCCGGGCCATAGCTTTGTTTTTTATTGTGAGATTTTAAAATCATTTGGCACATTTGTTCACCATCATTGAACAGTGTGTCGGGCGAAAGAATTACGTCGATATTTCCAAGAACAAGGGCACAATTTGAGTTTAAAGGTAAAAAATGGCCATAATTGAGCTTGTCTGGGCAATAACTATGTTGTTTATTGTGCGATTTTAAAATCGTTGGCTCTTTTGTTCACCATCATTTGACAGTGTGTCGCGCGAAAGAATTACGTCGATATCTTCAAACTCAAAGTTGTAGTTTTAGTTCAAAGGTCAAAAATGGCAATAAATTATCTTGTCTGGGCCATAAATATGTCATTCATTGTAAGATTTTAAAATGACTCTGTACATCAATTTTGTTCAAAGTCATTGGAAGGCTTGTCATGTGAAACAATTCAAGAGTTCAAAGGTAAAAATGGCTATAAATGATAATGGCATAATGATTCTTAAAAAATCGCCATAAATTGTATTATCTTGTTTTGTGAAGACAGCATACAAAATAGTCTGTGTCAATGCGTTATGTGGGGGTATATGTCACGTCTGTGACAAAGCTCCAGTTGGCATGCATGTGCATCTTGTGAAGCTGCACATATTGAGTGGTGAAAAGTGAAGGTCAAGGTAATCCTTCAAGGTTAAATGTTAAATATATTGCTTCTGTCCGTCCGTCTGAAAACTTTAAAATTGGCCATAACTTTTGAGCTCACCTGAGTGCAACATGCTCATGGTGAGCTTTTGTGATTGCCTTTTGTCCGTTGTGCGTTGTATGTCGTCAACATTTTGCCTTGTGAACACTCTAGATGCCACATTTATTGTCTGATCTTCATGAAATTTTGCAGAACATTTGTCACATTGATACCTCGACTGAGTTCGAAACTGGGTCATGCTGGGTCAAAAATTAGGTCACTAGGTCAAAAAAACAACAAAAAAACTTGTGAACACTGTAGAAGTCCAATCTTCATGTAACTTTGTCAAAATGTTTGTCTAAATGATATTTTGGTTTAGTTAAAAATTGGTTCCGGTCCGTTGAAAAACATGGCCGCCAGGGGCGGGGCAGTTTTCCTTATATGGCTATAGAGAAACCTTGTGAACACTTTAGAAGTCAAAATGTTTGCCTAATCATCATGAAACTTGGTCAAAACATTGGTTTTATTTATATTTTGGACGAGTTTGAAAATGGTCCAGATCAGTGAAAAAACATGGCCGCCAAGGGGCGGGGGAGTTTTCCTTATGTCTTTAGTTAAACATTGCTAACACTCTAGAGGCCACATTTATTGTCCATTCTTCATGAAATTTGGTCAGAAGTTTGGTCTCAATGATATCTTAGACGAGCTGAAAATGGTTACGTTTGCTTGAAAAACATGGCTGCCAAAGGGCGGGGCATTTTTCCTTATATGGCTATATATGGCTATAGTAAAATCTTGTTAACACTCTTGAGGCCACATTTATTTTCCGATCTTCATGAAACTTGGTCAGAATATTCATCCCAAAAAATATCGTAGACAAGTTAAAAAATGATGCTGGTTGGTTGAAAAACATGTCCGCCAGGGGGTGGGGCATTTTACCTTATATGGCTATAGTAAAACTTTGTTAACACTCTATAGGCCACATTTATTTTCTTATCTTCATGAAACTTGGTCAGAAGATTTGTCCTAATGATATCTTGGATTAGTTCAAAAATAGTTTCGTTTGCTTAAAAAACATGGCCACCAGGGGGCGGGGCATTTTTCCTAATATGGTTATGTATCATGCTTTACTAAAACATTGTAAACACTCTGTAGGCCACATTTATTTTCCGATTATTATGAAACTTGGTCAGATGATTTGTCCTAATGATATCTTGGATGAGTTCAAAAATGGTTCTAGTTGGTGGAAAAACATGGCCACTAAGGGGGCGTGGTATTTTTCCTTATATGGCTAAAGTAAAACCCTGTTAAAACTCTAGAAGCCATATTTATTGTACGATCATCATGACACTTTGTCAGAAGATTTGTCCCAATGATATTTGGACAAGTTTGAAATTGGTTCCAGTTGCTAAGAAAAACATGGCCACCAGTGGGCGGGGCATTTTTCCTTATATGGACTTATGAATCTTCTTGAAACTTTGTCAGTATATTAGTTTAAATGATATCTTGGATGTGTTTTTCACGTTGACATTTGAAGCTTTAACTTTGTATGATTCTAAATATGTGTCAATGCTGTCAGTTGAATTTTGAAATATGAAGTTTTACATTTTTTGTAGATTAAATAATTTGTAAAATGTTGCAGTTTCGTCAATCAGTTTTATAAGATATTGAGCTTTAAATATGATGCAGATTGTAAGATTCTTAATATCTTTCAATATTGTGGATAAGTTTTTGAGATATCAAGCTTTGAGTTTTATGCAAATTGTATGATTTTAAAATGTTTTAATGGTGTTGATCAGTGTAATGAAGATTGCATAATTTTTATGTTTTAATTCTGTCTATTGGTTTTCAAAATGAAAGACTTTGATTTTGTAAGTGCACTTTTATCTCCTGAAAGATTCTTTTCTAGTGTTTAGTTTATATTTTAAGGCTGTTTGCAAACTCGAAGTGAAAACAGTTCTATTACAATTTGGTAAGGACATGACATTGCATATCTGATTTTAAAATGTACTTTGCTGGCAACGTGTAATTTTCTGAAATGTCTTAGTAAGACTGTTGTTTGCAATCAAAAGGTCTGTGCTTCAAATACAGGGTAATGCATGTTTTTTGTCCAAATTTATGGCGATTCAGACATTGTTCTATGTAAATTTGGGGTTTGCTTGAAGGTTCAGTCTATTTTTATGTCCCTCACTATAGTAGTGGGGGACATATTGTTTTTGTCCTGTCTGTTGGTTGGTTGGTTGATCTGTTTACGCCAACTTTAACATTTGCAATAACTTTTGCAATATTGAAGATAGCAACTTGATATTTGGCATGCATATGTATCTCATAGAGCTGCACATTTTAATTTTCTGAAAGGTCAAGGTCAGAGGTCAAATATATGTGGCCAAAATCGCTCATTTTATGAATACTTTTGCAATATTGAAGATAGCAACTTCATATTTGGCAAGCATGTGTATCTCATGGAGCTGCACATTTTGAGTGGTGAAAGGTCAAGGTCATAATTCAATGTCATAGGTCGAATATATGGCTTCAAAGCGGCGCAGTAAGGGGGATTGTGTTTTACGAACACAGCTCTTGTTGTTAACTGCCTTTTTAGTCCCTTACCAGTGTTTCACTAAAGTCCGTGTACTTTGGACTCATTTCAAGTTGACATTTGAAGCTTTAACTTTGTATGATTCTAAATATGTGTCAATGCTGTCGGTTGAATTTTGAAATATGAAGTTTTTCATTTTTTGTAGATTAAATAATTTGTAAAATGTTGCAGTTTAGTCAATCAGTTTTATAAGATATTGAGCTTTAGTTATGATGCAGATTGTAAGATTCTTAATATCTTTCAATATTGTGGATAAGTTTTTGAGATATCAAGCTTTGAATTTTATGCAAATTGTATGATTTAAAATGTTTTAATTTGTTGATCAGTGTACTGAAGATTGTATACTTTTTATATGTTATAATTCTGTCTATTGGTTTTCAAAATGAAAGACTTTGATTTTGTAAGTGCACTTTTATCTCATTATGCCCCCCTTCGAAGAAGAGGGGGTATATTGCTTTGCTCATGTCGGTCGGTCTGTCGGTATGTCAGTTTGTCGGTCCGTCCACCAGGTGGTTGTCAGACGATAACTCAAGAACGCTTGGGCCTAGGATCATGAAACTCCATAGGTACATTGATCATGACTCGCAGATGACCCCTATTGATTTTGAGGTCAAAGGTCAAGGTCACGGTGACCCAAAATAGTAAAATGGTTTCCGGATGATAACTCAAAAATTCATACGCCTAGGATCATGAAACTTCATGGCTAGATTGATCATGACTTGCAGATGACCCCTATTGATTTTGAGGTCACTAGGTCAAAGGTCAAGGTCACGGTGACCCGAAATAGTAAAATGGTTTTCAGATGATAACTCAAGAACGCATATGCCTAGGATCATGAAACTTCACAGGTAGATTGATCATGACTCACAGATGACCCTTATTGATTTTGAGGTCACAAGGTCAAGGTCACGGTGACCCGAAATAGTAAAATGATTTTCGGATGATAACTCAAGAACGCTTTTGCCTAGGATCATGACACTTCATAGGTACATTGATCGTGACTCACAGATGACCCCTATTGATTTTCAGGTCACTAGGTCAAAGGTCAAGGTCACAGTGACAAAAAACGTATTCACACAATGGCTGCCACTACAACGGACAGCCCATATGGGGGGCATGCTTGTTTTACAAACAGCCCTTGTTAAAGATTCTTTTCTAGTGTTTAGTTTATATTTTAAGGCTGTTTGCAAACTCGAAGTGAAAACAGCTCTAGTACAATTTGGTAAGGACATGACATTGCATATCTGATTTAAAAATGTACTTTGCTGGCAACGTGTAATTTTCAGAAATGTCTTAGTAAGTAAGACTGTTGTTTGCAATCAAAAGGTCTGTGCTTCAAATCCAGGAAAATGCATGTTTTTTGTCCAAATTTATGTCAATTCAGACATTGTTCTGTGTAAATATGGGGTTTGCTTGTAGGATCAGTCTATTTTTATGTCCCCCACTATAGTAGTGGGGGACATGTTGTTTTTGCTCTGTCGGTCTGTTGATTGGTTGGTTGGTCTGTTTATGCCAACTTTAACATTTTGCAATATTGAAAGTAGCAACTTGATATTTGGCATGCAAATGCATCTCCTGAAGCTGCACATTATCATTGGTGAAAGGTCAAGGTCATCCTTCAAGGTCAGAGGTCAAATATATGTGGCCAAAATCGCTCATTTTATGAATTCTTTTGCAATATTGAAGATAGCAACTTGATATTTGCCAAGCATGTGTATCTCATTGAGCTGCACATTTTGAGTGGTGAAAGGTCAAGGTCATCCTTCAAGGTCAGAGGTCAAATATATGTGGCCCAAATCGCTTATTTTATTAATACTTTTGCAATATTGAAGATAGCAACTTGAAATTTGGCATGCATGTGTATCTCATGGAGCTGCAAATTTTGAGTGTTGAAAGGTCAAAGTCATCCTTCAAGGTCAGTTGTTAAATATATGTGGCCCAAATCGCTTATTTTATGAATACGTTTGCACTATTGAAGATAGCAACTTGATATTTGGCATGCATATGTATCTCATAGAGCTGCACATTTTGAGTGGTGAAAGGTCAAGGTCATCCTTCAAGGTCAAATATATGGGTCAAAATTGTTCATGTTATGTTACTTCTGCAATATTGAAGCTAGCAATTTTATATTTGACATGCATGTGTATCTCATGGAGCTGCACATTTTGAGTGGTGAAGGGTCAAGGTCATCCTTCAAGGTCAAACGTTATATACGGGGCATTGGGTTTCACAAACGCATCTTGTTGTGTATGTAATTAATTTTGCTTAATTTTTGTGATCCCCCGCCAACAGCGGAGGGATATTAATTTGGCATTGTCCGTCTTTCCGTCTGTCCGTCCGGCACTTTTGTGTCCGGAACCATATCTTGGAAGTGCTTTAGCAGATTTCATTGAAACTTGGTACGAGTATATATATATGGATAAGAGGATGATGCACGCCAAATGGCATTGTACATCCTTGATTAATAGCGGAGTTATGACCCTTTGTATTTGAAAAAAATGCTTTTTTTGTGTGTCCAGAGCCATAACTTGTATCCAGAAGTATAATGGCTGGGGATATCAATTCAACGAATTTGCTTGTTAAATCAGTTTTTATTTTCATGATAATCATTTAGTTCGTACTGCAACTTATGATGGATTGTTACTACTATCTCCAATTATTTGTTTGTCATGGGTCCGTCACCATTTATCTCTTATATAATACTTGAATTGAGCATTTCACAATCTGACAATCATGCATATCATTTATTAGTTTCATAATAAAACGTCTGACAAGGGTCAGATAATTTTAACATATATTGTTGTTATAATTTGTCATGTGTTGTATGAATAAATGACACTTCCATGATAGAGAAAATTTAAATATATTTTTAGAGACATTTGTAAAATGAAAATGAAATAACTATACATTTTACAGTGGCTAGTCGTACGGCTAGACAAGAGGCTAGCCGCACGGCCCCGTACGGGTAGACAATAGGTTTGCCGTACGGCTCTGTACGTATAGCCTTTCCTATGGATATTGTCTAAGTTAAAGACAACCATTTTCAGTGAACTGATATATTGCTTGTATGAAACCATATATTTATCCATTGTCTGAACGACAATTAAATTATTTGTGTGACTCCATTTCTGAGCAGTACCTTGGCCGTCATTGAATTTCATAATATCGATGCCGCAACTAATTAAAACAGTTTTCACTCCTTACATAGGAAAGTCGTCTTATCAAAGAATCAAATTAGAAACCGATTTAAATTGTGTGTAAGTCAATTTCTAGAACGTAACTTTGACGGCTGTCGTCATTAAATTTCAAAATATCGATGCCGCAACTCTTTAATACAGGTTTTTCACGCCTTAGGAACGTCGACTAATTAATGAATCAAATAAGCAACCGTATGACATGAAAGGAAGCCGTGAAAGATGAAGAATTTTTAAAGCGAGATTATACGATTTTTTCAAATATTTATTAATTTACATAAAATGTGTATAAAAAAAAAACAACTTATTAAACATATATTTGAACATAAACTTAAATAAAAGTTAAGAAGAACATGTGTCGATATATGCAAAATAAGCCAGATATTAAATTCTGAAATCGAAAATGTATGTACAGTCGAATTCGCCAGCATGTAAATCGTGCATGTACGATGTGAATCTAAATTTAGTTTAACGGTTCATTTTTAGTGTGAGCGTCAGCTAACGCTAATGTTTTTGCAAATCGGTATGTGCGTAGAAGCCTTAAATGGGCCTTTTCACAGATTTTGACATGTTTTTAAGTTTGTCATTAAATGCTTTATATTGATGAATGTAAACATTGGATTTTTAACGCTCCAGAAAAAAATCAAAAATAAAATTTAAAAATGGAAAAAAAGAAGCCCGTACAAGGGCTCGAACCAGTGACCCCCGGAATCCTGGAGTAAAAAACGCTTTAGCCTAATGAGCTATCCTGCCAAGCATACATGAGAGGTGTATTCTATACCTGATATAAGCAATCTTCGTAGTTTCACAAATTTAAACGATAACAACAGAACTCTCCAAATTATTCAATCGTTTCGCGTTGCAACGCTCTATAATTTTTAGGTTTTTAAATCGTGAAAAGATGCATATAATGGCTATATTAGACCATGGTGAATGTTCAGTAATACTGATTCCTCACAAATATCATAACTAAAACGAAAATTTGCGAATCTGAAACAACTATTTTCAATTTTGTCAATTTACCAAACCGTGAAAAGATCCCTTTAACTATGACATGGAAAGACAACCACTGTCCGTTGCAGCAGACTACACATTCTTCTAGCGTCTGCTAGGAAAGATAACCACCACATTTGCCTGTTTATAGTCCACCACTCACTGGTGCACTGCAGTTGGTGTATATGAGTAATAGAGTTTAACAGCTTGTAAGACGATATTGGCCAGTCTAGTGTTTATCATTGAAAATCTGCACATACTGGCTGCTTTCAGAGAAAACAGGGCTTAATGCATGTCAAATAAGATAAGCCTGTGCATACTGATTAGCTTGTGCAATGCAAACACGCTAAACAAGGACGACATGTCGTATTTTATAATGTTTAAAGGGTCTCTTGTACTGGGATGACAATTTATGCATAAGCATTTAGCCCTGTTTTCCCAAAACGAAGCTAAAAATTTATTTTTTATTAATGATTTAAAAAAAACCATCTGAACCTGTGCTTTAAGACACACTCTTTATAATTTTGAATGGATTGTGTCCATTCAAAACTTGCAATATAAAAAGCTATAACATAATTTTTTAAACTGATGTGCGTCTAAACTTATACAACAACGAACACCTACAGTGACGTCAGCGCTTTGATAAATTCCTGCAACCATTTATTCGCCACACGAACACTAACTAAAAATACGAATGCTTCAGTTATAGGCTACTATTCCATCTGTCCGCAACCGCATATCCGCATCCGCAAAAAATAAAACAAGTAGAAATGCACTGCACTTATTCCATTCATCCGTATCCGCACGCGAATAGGCGTCCGCAATAGAACGCTCAAGTGAGCATTCTTGGGCTACTATTCCATCTATCTGTAAATGTATCCTGTCCGCAAAATATACGGACGCTATATTCCATTTATCCGCATACGTCGAACGTATCTTTATTTTTGTATATGGATAAAACTAAAAATTATAATTATTGAGATAATTATAATGAAGGACAAGCTGCTAAGCGTGAATTTAAGTAGATATAAGGTACAAATCATCGTTCTGTCCGTAAAAGGATACAAATGGTAAATACCTGAAACATCTTCTTTTAGTGCCTTGGCTATGATTTTCCATACATTTAAACTTTAAAGTATAATCAGAGTCACGATATGCAGAACTGCGTTGGTTGTATAATTCCGGGTATTTTTTCACGAATTCGATAGATTTTCAGTTTATTTTTTAGATGACAGCTACTCTCATCGTGCTAAATGCCGTCCCTATCTCGTCCGCATCCGTTTGCGGATAAATGGAATATAGCGTCCGTATAACGATTTTGCGGATACTGACGCGGATACGGATGCGGATGCGGATTGGTGGAATACTAGCCTTATTTTAGGAAAATATGTACGAAATATCTTCGTCACAATCGGCTCGGGCGCTTATTTGTCTTTGCTGCATATTACTGATTAACAGCACTAAATGACAATTCTATACTTTATAAGCCGTACGGCTAGACAATCTCAATAGGAAAGGCTATAATACGTACAGCGCCGTAAGGCTAGCCTATTGTCTAGCCGTACGGGGCCGTACGGTTAGCCTCTTGTCTAGCCGTACGGGACTGTACGACTAGCCACTGCCTTTAGTTATTGGAGGTTCTTATGTATTATACCCAGTCGCAAGTGTTATAGGCTATACTCAAATCTTTTCGTCCGTCTGTTATTGGATACTGTGATGGGTTATGTATCACATTCAATGTTTTTTTTTTGTTTATAAGACAAAATCAGATTTTTTTTCAAAATACCTTCCTTTTAACTAATTTGAAAGCATTTTTACAGGTCCATTCTTGCGAAGCAATAATGCAAGTTAAAAAACTGGTTTTACAAGTCCCTATTCGATATTTATGACATAACTATGACTAAAATCTTCAGAATAGTTCAAAGCACGAAATGAATATCTTTCTGTTGGACATGAGGAAGTGGACCGAATATCGATGACTGGATCATTTTCCACGAAGGCACATAAAACTACAGTAAAGTTCCGCTACTTTCAGCTTGGTCTTAATAGCATGTCGGACTTCATAATTAACAGGGTATTTTGTTCTTTATTCAATACTTTGGGACCATGCAATCTTGAAAAATTGCAATTTACAGTGTTCAATGTGGTCTTAATAGCGGTACTCTTCTTGTACTAGGAATCGCTGCGTGTTTTAGTCATTATCTTTGAAATCCTTTTCGAAGCTATCATAAAAAACATTTATACTCGTGTCACGCCAGGGTGACATCACGTCAGGTTTAAACACAATAAGTAAATACATATTGTTATAACGTTTAAATAATCGTTTGACTTCTATTTTTCATTTCAATTTAATAATCCTATAAATGTTTTGTTTTTGGTTGTCATATCTATTTACCATTAACGATCCGCAACTGTTTTACCTTTACGTATCTTTGCAATGAAACTGTTATAGCGACAACTGTTTCATTATAGCTGCTTGCATCACACGGACACCACTGTTATATAATTCAATGATTTCTACAAGGATGATTCTATCCTACATTATCTCAATTGTTTAACCAAGGACATTGTGCTTTTAAAAGTTCCGGCGACTACAAAATCACGCAACAGGAGAAAATAACACGATACGTAGTCAAATAATGCAAAAATTCAAAAAAATATTAAAATAACATTAAACACATATTTAGTTCACCATTGTGTCATTCCCTCTGTAAAATGAATTCGACTCAAAATGTTATTAAATGTATTATGCAAGGAAACCATGCAGAGCGATTCATGCATAGGCCACACAAATACAAACAAATCTGATCGTGAGGATTTAATATATAAAGTTTGAGGTCGAGAAGATCTTAACCACAATTCTAATGCGAGTGTCGCAAGATATAACTATGCTCAAGGCCAACTCATTTTTTAGCAAACAATGTTTCGTATTTCAAGTGACACTATCTCAGGGACCCGGTATGTCGGTATAAAGTATCACAGAGTATACATATATAAAAAAATAATTGGGTCATGGGGACCCAGATACGAGGTTTAAAGTAAAAAAATGTATATGTTATTTGTCTGCAGAAATAACTAGATATATTAAGTTTTGAGTTATATATAGGTTGTTGAAGGTAATTCGCATAAAACACGCTATTTTTCAGTTGGATACTAGCATGGGAAAGGGAAGTACCCAACACTCCGGAAATATATCACAGACCCTATATTTAACCCAGTATGAGTATATATATATATATATATATATATATATATATATATATATATATATATATATATATATATATATATATAGCTTATTAACTTATGCGAAAATCGAAGTTGCACCGTAACTATCGGCCTTAAAAATTTTTACATTAAATTAACAACCGTCAACCGTCATTGTACTGAAATAAAATATGCAGGTTTGATCAAATTGTCCCTTAAATACATATAGCATGTGTTAATTTTAAAAAAGAAACGCGAATGTATTATTCAAAAATCAAAATAAAGGCAACACTTTTAGAAATACATTTTGTTCTTCATCACATCTGCACCTGCTATTTTGTTTGAAGACTGTTATTTTGTATCGATTTAAACAGGTCTTAATCATTAGTTTTAATCATTAAATTGCGTACGGTGTTTTCAAAACGTGATCATGTGTTTTGATGAACGAACACATAATTCTAAGTGTATTTACTTGTAAGAATGAGAGTAAAGAACTCGATACGATTATAAAACTCGTTGTTTGCTTTAATGGGCGTCATTTGTCTTCGCCGTTTTCTTGTGTGTTTATTGTTTTGTACATTAATCCATCTTGCCGAATATCCGATCTTTGCAAGTCCATTACAACGAGGTCGAATTCAACTGCAATACATTTTATTTGTAACGGTAAAAGCATGATCAAGAAAAAAGTGCGTTATGCTCTTCAAGTTTAATATCACTAAACACATTATATCAGTTGAAAAATGTATCCGATATCTTATGAACGGTAATCTAAAATTGCAAATGATGATGCCTTTTCCCACAAGATTCTGAACAAAAATGTACTTTGAAAGAAATATGATTTTAAAGATGCATTTGTAAAAATTAATCAAATCATTTCTCCGAGAACAGGGAACAACAAAAGTTCAAACAAAAAACAAAACACGTTCGAACTAGTATCATACCTTTAATAATCCTTTAAAATCCATAAATAATCCATTTAATTCAATAATTGACGAGTTTGCATCTAGGGTCTTTGATAATTATTTTAGCATAGTTAAATAAAGACCCTTATGCCATCATATCATTATATTCAAATGAGAACTCGATAAACTTTCTTCTTCGTCACACGCTACGTCATGTACTCTATGTACATTACTGCTGTTAAAATGAACCGGAGCAGTTAATCAAATGTGTCGTGTTCTGAGAAAAATGGGCATAATGCATGTGCTTAAAGTGTCGTCCCATATAAGCCTGTGCGAACAGGGACGACACTTTCCGCTTTTATGACATTTTTTGTTAAAATGAAGTCCCTTCTTAGCAAAAATCAATTTTGGGCGGAAAGTGTCGTCCCTGATTAGCCTGTGCGAACTTAACAAGCTAAACTGGGACGACACTTTACGCACATGCATTATGCCCAGTTTTCTCAGAACACGACACAAATAATAGCCGTTGGTGAACTCGGTTGCATTTGCAGATTTCTGCATACAAAGATATATTTAAAATTGAACAATGTTTTATTTGTCTATGGTAAATTCCCTTATTGTACAAGAAAGTAAGTAAGTTTATTGTAAACATAAGCCAAATTAGAAGAATAGTCTAGCATGTTACGACGACCATGTATAATTTTTATGTTACATCTAGAACAACTAGACGAATAAACGTCTTTGTAAGCACTCTCTTGCAGTTTGGAAGCACCAGGGATTCCGCTAAATGATGCAAATCCCGACATGATTATCAATTTGTTCCTGGTCATTTTGATGAACTCATAGTTAAAATTTACACTTTATTTTATTGTGAATTCATTTGTAAATGAATTTGAAAAAAAAATACATGTCGCTGTTTATAAGCGTAACACTTCGCGCGAAAATTATGTAATTAGAAAATGTTTTGGTTAAAGTTACCGGTGGTTAAATTCCACTACGCGCGGTTAGGTTACTTTGCGGTATATCGTGTTTATACAATCGAGTTACCTTGAAGGTTACTATACCTGAATAACCGCAAACTTACCTAGGTTTGAATGTTACCGAGCGGTAACTTTAACCAGCGTTTATACAATCGGGTGCTGTTGGTAAGCTTATTAATTTAAGCAAAACATATGTCTTATTAAAAGCAAAAAAAGGTTACTGAAACATAAAACATTGAAAACAAACATTATTAAATACACGCAAACTCAGTGCAAATAATTAGTTCTTTTTGCCAAAGATATATATCAAGATGTATCTGAAAAGCACGTCGGATGTAATTGTCATACTGCATTCATAAACAACAAAGATACTGAGGAATAATATGATATCTTATTGTAATGTAAAATTAATTGTTATATATATGTAAGACAGGAAAAGTGGGTAAACGGCATATCTGAAGCAAACATGCCTAATGTTCTTGTTGATGTAATTTAATATATAGTTGTCTTTTTATCTTGTTTTGTTCAGTTTGTTGATTGTTTTATACCGATAAGTGAATGAACAGTGTTTGTAATACGAATATAATATAATACTGTAACATAAAAGTTAATGTAAACTAGGACAATAAGACTATACACTGAGGTAACGAATTAAAACTGACACATTAGGCAAATAACACACGATGTTGTAAGATATCAGTTCAATTGTCCAATACAACATACTTGTTTTGAAACATTTACAGTGTATATAACGCCTAGAATGTGTAAACGGACGACTGATATCCCAGTGATCGGGGGGCAAATGTCAAAGTCGATTGAATATGTATATAGTAATCAGACTATAAACACATGCATTTGCATTTGCATTTATTGTAGTGTTGCGTCTTTTACTAAAACCTATACATTTCATAAGTCCGCTTGGTATGTACAAAAGTAGTTAGAATGATAATTGTATCCAAACTGTTTTTCAGGTACACAGTTAAACATGTTATGTGCAGAAAAAAAACACACGACTTTTGTACATTTTGTTAATGATTGTCATTTTTTCATAAAATGTTAATATTTCATCAAGAAACTTATTTGTTAAACAAGATTATTATGTTTTCAATTCCTTGAAATAAAAAGCTAATCAAAATTTTGGAAAATAAAGGTTGTTTGTGTCGTTTGCGAAAAAACGATATTTAATATGCTTTGGTCGACCATCTTAGCGGCCATCTTTGAAGTAGACCCCGTTGGCATAAACAATTTATTGGGAACACACATTTATTTTACCCGAGACAATGTAGAATATCATCAGCATAATTAAACAAAGGTTCCAATCATGCACCGTTAACCTCCTTTCCTACTAGACTAATGTATTTGGCTAGATAGATACAAGGTTACATGGATAAACACTACTCAATAGCTGTAAGTATACAATGAAGCATCGTGACCTATTACCAGTCTAGACGCAGTGCGTCTAGAAATATATCGGCAAGTCTTGTTTGTAATAAGCTGCTTATATTATCTTAAATTACTAACCATGAATATAATGTTTACATAAATATTTTGTTATGTTTTATGTCGTGGTTTATAATTATGGATTTAAAGATTTGTTCAATAACAGTCTCTTAAAGGTATTTAAATTAAACATAAGTGTTATCAGGATTGTGATTCCTCGTCTGAACAGATGGTGTTCGTTTGTTTCAGGGAGAATGGAATATATTTAAAATGCTATGCCGATTAAGCAGTCTTAAATACAAACTTCAAAAGCGCGCATCCTCTTCAGCCAATACAAAACGACTGATATTCAGCCGATGAAATGTGTTCCGTATATAATACATCATAACACATGTGCAACAACTAAGAAATGCCACAACTACCGTTGAACGCCATTAAATGGCTTTAAGATCGTTAACTTGACGAGCCCCGTTCAAATTTTTGGTAAATTGACACAATTCAATAAATCTTTTACGATTTCGCAAATGTTCGTTGTAGTCATGATATTTGTGAGGATGCAGTAATTCTGAACATTTAACATGCTTTGAAATATACTTAAATGCATCTTTTGACGATTTGAAAACCTGAAAATTATCAAGCGTTGCAACGCGAAACGATTGAATAATTTGGAGAGTTCTGTTGTTGACATTACATGTTTTGACACGACGAGGATTGCTTACATACAGTACAAAACACATCACTCATTGTATGAGCACGGATTGCCGAGTGATCTAAGCGTTAGACGTTTACTTAAGGGGTAAGTGGTTCGAGCCCAGTTGAGGGTTACTTTTTTATTTCTCTTATTTTATTCTTGTTTTTTTACTGGAGCTGTTTAGATCCAAAGTTTACTTATATCACTATAACGCATTTAATGACTAACTTAAATACATTCCCAAATCCACGGTGCTTATACCACATGACTTTATAAGATCTGTGTTGGGAGAATAAAGAAAGACCCAGTTAACATTTGTCATGATGTCTTTTTAAATAGTTCACCATTTTCAATGGGATAGAGTGGAGAGTCCACTCATTCGTGAGCGTTTTATAAAGGTATCATGAGCTTTTCAAACGAATAAGTATTTTTGCAGTAAAGTGCAACCGCACGTTTGTATTATGAAGTCCCAACACTGATCCGACATTTTTCTAACCGTTCAATACGCGCGGTTGCACTTTACTAAAACAAAATACTAACTTATTTTAAAAGATCATGAAAACTCTTACGAGTGAGCGGGCTCTCCACTTTATACCATTAAAAATGGTGAAATATCTAAAAAGAGATCCTTAAAAATGTTAACAAGGTCGCGCTTTATTCTCCCAACACAGATCCGAAAAGGCGCGTGTTATAGGCACCGTGAAATCTGTGAAAAAGTTATATTCGTGGAATCTACGATGGATGCCTGACTTGTCTCCCTGATATAAATCATAATATAATGTTATTACACATACCAAACAACACACGAATAAGTATTAAGCATCGATCGAATTGGTCCTGCTATCGCGATATATAAACGATTAAACGGGTAATTGTTCGCGCATTTTGCAGAACAAAGAATATTTAGTTTGCCCCCTTCGTATGATTGCTTTAGTAGTTACCCTTGTCATAATCGAATATTTATATTATTAATACCATCATGCCCGATAGTTGCGAATTATTTTATAATATATTACTCATATAGAACAGAGCATGGATTGTATTGATATAAGCTACATGTTTGCTTGTGTAGGAATATTCGAGTAAGCAGACAATTAAAAACCTAGGATCTTTCAGAGGATATTTTTGCTTCGATTGGGTAGAGTTTGTAGTTTAATATTAACATAACATCAGAATGGCAAATACGTCAATTCTAAGAGAAACATGTATATTAATGGAAAAAACTTTTAAAAATGGAGATAAATAGGGGAAAAATACTACAATTTAATTGAACTAAATATGTGAAAATAGGAGAATATATCGATGCTTGTGTGGACGCCTGAGAACATACGTAGCAATCATTGTTCAGTGTTAATTAGTTACATAAGTTCTAACATAAGTATTGTCTTTAGACCCAATGGTAGTTTTCGATTCATAAATAACAAAACTAACTAAATGTATTTATTTATTCATTGGTCCTGCATATTTCCGTAACACAAGATATTTAAAAAACGAAAAACAACAAACACAAACTTATTTGGAATGTTTTGAGATGATATTTGTTTTTAATTGAATAAACATTCATTTCAATAATCTGACAAAAGAACGTATTACAATGCTAAAGGCGGAACGTATGTATGTATCGCAGCAAAGGAAACCAAGAAGTCTTCATTGGTTCGCTCAAATTATCGACGGCTGTCAGTCACACATAAAAGGTGCATTACAATATCAATGACGCCCAAGAAGCGCCAATGTTGCACTATAATACAATTGCGATACAAACATGTGAATACTTGCATATCGTCTTCGTGGACATAACCAAATACCGGCACATGTACATGTTAATTGATTATTTAATGAAAGTTGTATAATATTGACTATAATACTATAGCCTCAAGGTATTAAACGATCACACTAATACGTGTTATACTGAAAACAACAACACTCGCCTTAAAAATTAAAATGCGTCTCACACGCGCCTTCGAAATTACAATCCAGTGTTTACAATTTATACGAAAGGCGGGAAAACAGTGTTATAACATCACGTTCCTCGCCAAATCTCTATCACGTTACCTGTGTGATACGCAGAAATATTGCTGAATGCTATTATTTATTTTAGTAAAAACAATACTCATTTATGTTTAAGAATCTACGAAGATTTTCCAAAAGAGGATTAGCCGCGGATTGTCTTGTAATGTCATTTTGTCGCTGGTGAGAGGTCGGAACAAACAATCATATACTGTACTTACTGTGATAATTTTGTCTAGTGAACTCGCGGTCATTAGCTTATGAGGGATCTTGTGCATTGCAATGTATTTAACTAGCACTCGATGTTATCATTTTTGCATTATGAAGACCCGTGAGGCGAATTCACGTGTTACGTATTCACTATACTACAATAAAGGGCAATTGATCCGAATGACTACGTTTGTGAATGTTTAGATTTGATCAGATTCATTGATCCAAAACAATCTTCGAGAGCTTAAAGTTAACGCATTATAAAACCCAATACACGAATTTATTCGAAGTCTTTAGTCAATTAATTTGCATAGCCATTAAACCGTCTCCGGTAATACTAGGCAATTAGGTTATATTATCAATAAGGTTATATTACCATATAAATGAATGTTAAATAAAGTTAAATAAGGAGCAATGTTATAAAGACAACCGGTTCAATTGCGAAGACATGTTAATTTTACAGTTACTTGAATGTATGTACGTAAATGTATGACAGGTGTTATTAGTGTCAAAACAATCGTAACGGTTTCAAAACATACTAGGATGTGTTACGTTATACGGTATTGTATAAGCTCTTCAGAGACGTAATCACATATTATAACTACAAATGTGCCATGCTTTGTGAAAATGGGTTTAAATGCATGTGCGTAAAGTTTCGTCCAATATAAGCCTGTACCGTCCGCGCAGGCTAATCAGGGACGACGATATCGGCTTCGATGCTTTTTTATGTTTCAAGAAAACCAAGTCCAAGCAACAAGTAAGTTAAGGCGTAAATTGTCTTCCCTGATTAGACTTTTGGACTGCACAGGCTAATCTGTGACGACACTTTATGAACATGCATTAAACCCCTTTTTTGCAGAGCACGGCCGAAATAAAAATACTGCGCTTGTTAATGCTATTTGATCGTAGACAATATTTATTTTTGAGATTGAGATAATTTCCATATTTGCTTAAGAGAAATCTGTGTCAGTATGATTCCTCTAATGTTCAATAAAGACAATCCGTCACAAGAACCTTCTTCCTTCCAATATATTAATGAATGTCATCCAGTTAGTCAATAATGACATGTAAAAATGAAAATATGGAACGCAGTCATGTTTATCATGTCTAATTTATCAAGTACCTGTACAATGAACCAATTAATCTACACATCAACGGAGTGGTTTTGTTTATTGGCATGCACTGGTTTGACAAATATATAACATATACATGCACTGACAATATACGTACGCACTCATAATAATGTTCAATATAAGTAATACTTAATTGCGTAGGCCTATTTTACATTTGTATTGTAAACATTGAATTAATTTTAAATGTGTGCTTTTTTTATCAAACACAACTAACAATGCCGCATTCTTCTTTGGCATGTTTTCAACACTTGATAGATTACCCGCGTGCCCTCAAAGATTGTGCTGTAGCGCTGCATCAAAGCGATTTAAGTAATTCTCTGACAAGTATGCAAATCAATTTATCAAGTTTGTAATTGTTTCTAAGACCGTTCTGTATTCCCTAGTCGGTTGATCTATGGAATGTCTCTTGGCCAGATCCAAATAACCCAGGATATATATACTTGATGCTCCGGTATTGTGATTAAAATTCAATAGGAAGTTGTCGAATAGGCGCTGAACTAGTACTATTTGATATTATTTACGCGTATGTTTCACGTGGCCATGATTCATTTCTAGGAGACTAGTAAAGAATATAATGTCCAATTTAAAGACGTGCTTGCCTAAGATTTGTATACGGGCCTCAGCATCAGACGTCACGTTCATTGCCATTTCAGACCCAATATATAGATGTTGCGTAAGTTGTCCTTTTGTAGGTGCGTATTATTCACCAACACAATCTGGAGCTTTCAACAATTCATTGCCTAGGTGGTGCATTATTCTAGAGAGTTCTTCAAGCACGTACGTTTGAAGCTAATGTTAATGACTGGTTAATGGCCTGATGTAATTTGGGGGCATTTTAGCTTTCTATTATAAATCAAATGGAAGGTGTTAATACTTGTTAACCTCTTAAATAGCAAAATCATGTTTCTTTGAATATTTCAAAGAATGAAAATACGTTTACAAATGCTATAAACGAAAACATGTTATACATTATATATTTAAACAAGCCATTTATGACTCCATGTAGAGCATGGTGTATCGATACATTAGGGATACAGAGGAATGCGTAGTTGTAGGTTTTGTGAAGATATATACCTATTTCAAAGAATTAAATTATGTTAACAAATGCTATGACGAAAATGTGTTATACATTATATATTTAAGCAAGCCATTCATGATATAATATGATAATTATGTATCGTTAATTTACATTTCATGCACAAAGGGTGTATACAGGTTGAGGTTAAGGGTTGTTTTCATCGAAAAAGTGACTAACGTAAGAACTATCACGGACATGTAATGTTTTAGTTATAAAGTCCACACAAGCTTATGTTTTACCATTTATTTATGTTTTACGTTTAGATTGCTCCTAAATACTTGCATCCCCAAGGTAATATTTGGTTACACACCAGTTTACATTGATGTTTCCATGTACAATACTGATATTTGTATTTCAACAATTCTATTTCTTATGTATCGCTTTGCGTGTCGATACATTAGGGTTACACAGGTACGAGTAGTTGTAAGATTTGTGAAGACATAACGCACGTTAAGTAGTTTTCAAAATGATCTGTGAAGCAATGGGCTATTTGTTTTCCATTGTCGCCATCAAAAACGTTCGTATCTTGGACAACCACGCCAAAAATATGAACAAATGCTTGCTTTCCTATGCCACATTAAATATATAGTTGACGTTCGGTCACAAGTTAGTCTAAGCCTAAGCGTGAGATAACATCTTTGTAATGATCCATAAATTAAATATATAAGTAAAGGCAGATAAACTTAGGAATAATGTGCACCGGTATAAGTGACGCAAATGAAGAAAAGCATGTCTAGATCATGGGAGTTCTGCATAATCTATCGAGGTGACGGGGGAATTCGTATATTGTTTGTACGTGCATTGAACAGTTTTGCATATGCAAACATGCGACTAAGTTAGCTCGACATTTTAAGTTTTTTAAACTTTTCCATTTCGCCGAGTTTGCCATTGCATGTGTGTGTGTCTCTTAAATAGTAACAACCAATATACACTGTTTCAACAACACAACATCTAATCTCCAGTTTTACGACAATACAGTAATTACTCTGTTTGTGAAATACATATCCGAATTACTAGAAAAAAGGGCGGAAGTGAATAGTGATCTATCAGGACCGTGTATCAAGTAAAGTATCTAAACAGACCCTCAAATTGCATATTAAGGATAAATTACAATTTATTGACGAATGGATTTTGGACGGATATTGCCAAATATCACATTTGTCTCACGTGTTCTTCCAAAATGATTACGCATGATTGCGTAAAGTGTTACTGTCATATATGTGCTAGACAAAATAGTGCTTACTGTTTAACTTTTCTTTATTCCTTTTCGCCTTTAAGCAGGAAGAATTGTTGCTCACATGGCACTAGTATATACAAACACTAGTGTATACAAACTATAAATAAGTGTGTGTGTGTTTGTTTTTTAATCCTACTTCCTAGCTTTCTGTTCATGTCTAGGCCTGTGTTAATTTATGTTCTTGAATATTACATAGACCAAGCAATCTCTTTGTGCATTTTTGCAATTAGAATCAGTACTGGTTTTTCTTAGATGCATGTAAATGTTGTTTTACTCTCTGGAATGATTTGTTTTTCCTCATATATGCAAATGTGGTATGTGTTTTTTGTGTTAAATATGTAGACATATCTCTCTGTGTGCATGTAATCCAACATCTATGATCTACTTGTTTTTATGTATTACAGTTGTTTGATTTTTTATTCATACATCATCTAATGTGTGTAACAAACATCCATTTCAACATCTCAATAAGAACTAATAAAAAAATACTACAACATTGCTATGTTATTCAGGTTGGCTCTACTCTTCATTACAATTTTTCTTAAAGTTTCTGTATACAAACTTTAAAACAAAATTTATCTTGTAATTGTAAATATAAATTAAAAATTATCACTCAGTGTTACCAGTAACTAAAAATTAAACTCATGTAGTTACCTTCAGTGCCAAAGATTCCATTTAATGTATTATTGTGAAATTAAATTGAGTACTGAAGATATTGAAAGTGGTGAACCTAATAGCATATGTGTGTTTTTCACTTAACACTCTTCAGGTTAACTGCCTTTCTCTATAATTTGAAACTATTGCTTAATTTTTGCTTGTATATGAAGCTTTCGTTTTGTGTTTAATGAATGTTCAGCTGCTAAATAAATTTACACTGCCTGATTCAATTCAATTCAACGGTTTAAATAGGTTTTTTTTTGTTGTTGTAGAATGTAGATAAGTTACTCAATTACTAGATAATGCAAGATGCTTTACACATATTACAAGTTAATTAGAATTAGTAATAAATGTTTAGACGTTTTAGCTTTCCCTGGTACTTTTATTATTATCATATTGAAAATACAAATCAAAACTAATAAAAGTGTTCACATAATTAAATTTATAAGAAAAAAAATGTAATATATATTGAAGCATGTTTTCTTCTTTTGTTTATATGTTTATATTTTGTTGCTGTGTTGCTTCCGTACATTATATTGGATTGTGAACCTTTGTTATGTCTACCTGTAATCTGTATGACACATAACAATACTGTTTAAAAATTCCTACAAAATAGCGTTTTGTACCATTTCAGTTATCAATCTAAAATATAATGTGGCTTTTGGTTGTTAGGGATTTAATCAAATGAAACACTGTTTTATATATGGTACTTCAAATGATAAGCGTATCACACTTGTGTATTTTCGTACGTTCATCTGATCATATAAACGTGTAATCGGTGTTTACAATCGAAATTAGCATTTGTAGTACCATTATTATATGTATCAATTTTTAAATAGTTTATGTCATTATTATGTTAATTGTTATAAACACATAAAAGGAAAATAATCTCTAATAAGAACTCTAAGTGTTATACATTTAGATTTTAAAAATGTAATCAATTTAATGCATTTAAATTGTAGACATCTTTATTAATGAAACACTCCGAAAATAAATTTTTCTTTACATACCTTTTCGCAAAATAAGTTTTAAATCTATGGAAGGGTATATCCGCCAGTTCTCGCATTATGCTTTATGGCATTGTATTTCATGCAATTCATTTTCTATGTTACTATGTATAATTGCATTTTGCTCTTTGACATTGTATATCATGCAATTCATTTTCCATGTCGCCATTTATACAGTTATAATTTAGTAGTTCTTTTTCTTATGTAAAAAAGTAAAATGTAATGAAAATGTTAAATTTACTAACGTTCCCTGTCTTCTTTTCGTCTCTTAACTTTACGTGTTGAAATGATATAATAGAATTATTACTTCAAATTCATTTTGCAAAAGTCATTGGAAAGAAAACACGGGACGAGCTTTAATACAACTTCGATGTTATTTCGATTTCTTGTGCAAAATGTGGCCCTTTTAATCCAAGGGGGATAACCGATGAAACGTGTAAAAATTACAAACTTCTCCCTAAACGGTGTTGTTAAAGGTTCTCCATCGGAAAGTTTGTCCTACACATATCCATCGCCACAAGAGAACAGCAAACAAACAAAAACGAAGCATCAGAACACGAAAGAATGAAGTACGTATTATATAATTTTCTTTTTCTGTCATCCGTCACATGCAGGTATCTCTATCTTTGGCAAACGACAAATTTCAAGATAGATGTGCAGATGTGCACTGTTTGAGCAGGGGCGTAGCTAGCATGTGACTTTTGGGGCGGCGAATTTTATGACAAATAAAGGGGTCGGTTTTTAGCTCAATATGTCTATACCATATCCTAAATAATGATTGTAACATGAATATGTAGGTAAATGCTTACAATGTACATACATTTCTATCGTTCCAGGTCAATGCAGATATCTTCGGTATAGAGTACAACCCAGAACAGTCATGCTTCATCAAGAATCGGTAGTAGTTCCTGAGAGCATGGAAATTTCTGATGAACGCAGAAAACAGCTGAACCATATTCTCCAAAAAGACACAAACAATTTTGGTGTTGATATCTTCAAAGAATTATTGGAATTTCTTTTTATTTTAGTTAATATAACTAAAAAAACATTATACATGTACATACATTGCATACATTTTTTCCTTCAGGAAGACAACAATACAGTAATGGGTGCATATGCACGTACAATAGAATGTTTTTTTTAAATATTTTTTCGTCAAAATGTACCCAATCCGCATAGAAAAATAGTGATAATTGTGGTTTAACCATAGGTTATTATTTATGTCTTTTTGCAATATGAAGAGTAAACAAAAGAAAGTAAAAAGTAAGAAAGAAATATAAAAAAGGAGAAGCTGGAAGCTCAAGACTGACTGTCAAGTAATCTCTGATAAATTGTATTAAATTGGTCGAGATTATCGTTTTATTATGGTTATTTCTTGTTCTATATCAAAGCGTAATTTTAGGAATGTAAGGACATTGTTGAAATCATATGGTTGGTGCATTGTTTTCAATTTAAATATATAATATGTCATTTAATAAATGATGAAATTAATTGTTTGCATGTTTTTATTATATTCCATCTGTCCAAAACAAATTAATTCGTAGTTAAAATATAATAAAATGCCTTGTAGTACATGTAGTCCGCTAATCTGTTCCATAAATGTTGTGCTACCCGGCATTTCCAAAACAAGTGTTCAATATCTTCATCGTATTCATTGCACAGATCACATAAGTTAGAGTTCGTTAGTTTGCAGCGAAAGAGGTATGTATTTGTAGCAGTTAAACGCATAATATATTTATATTGGAAGCATCTTAAATTTGTGTCCGTACAAGTTTTAAACACTAGCGTGTATGTCTTTGCCCAATTTAACTCTTTATGTTGAAAAATATTTTGCCATCTATTTTCCGCATTCGAATTTGATTTTTTTATTTCAGATAGATGAAGATTGTATAAAAATTTATTTGGTTGGTACGAAGTGTTGATTATATCTACTAATGAATTTTTCCTTGATCCTGTTAGAAAACGCTCGTCGACAAGTTCCAATATGTCTTTTGGTATGTTATGTATAAGACTATTGTATGTAAGAAAGTCATTGTCTGATGCATTAAAGATATTTGAAATCAGTAAAGCTATAAAATTTCTTCACGCGAAAGTCAATTAACTGATCGACAAATACGATTCCTTTGTCGTGCCAATCTTTCCAGTACAAAGTTTTATTTTCAATTTGTATTTAACTATTATTCCATATAATATGTTTGCTGAAGTTGTGTTTATAGCAATTTTTACATGTATTCCATCCTTGAATTATGTTTTTTAAAAATTCGTTTTCTTTACACATACGTTTAATATATTTAGTTTGTAAATTTGATTCAAATAGTAATTCTCCTCCGTATTTCTGTAGGATTGTATCATATATACACTTCCACATACTATTATTTTCTGTAAGCAGTCGTTTAACCCATGAACCCTTTATAGAATTTAGGAACATTTCAATTTCTGTTAATTTAAGGCCTCCATTTGTATAATTCATTATTTTTTTGCTGCGTTTTATTTTGTCGGGTTTACCATCCCATAAGAAGTTATACATTTACTTTATTATTTTTTTGTATGGTGTGTGTAGGAAAGTTTGGTTATACAGTGAATAGATATACTAGTTTTGGTTGGGCGAATGTTTTTATTACTGTAATTTTCCCTAGTAAGGTCAATTTTCTGTGGTGCCATTGTTTAAGACAATTACTGAATGCACATAAGTTTGGATTTAAGTTCATGGACATATTTTTTTTATTTTACAATTATAAAAGGATAACCCAAGAGTGTTTGCAGATTCTGATGTCCAAATAAATTTGTGACCATTGCAAAAACGGATTGTAGTATTCGTGAAAAGCCCTACTCTTAAAACTGCTGATTTTGAATTGTTAAGGTTTAATCCAGATGTTTTCCCAAATTGTGTTATTACATTGATCAAATTTTCAAAAGAATTGTGTTCACCGTTGTTGAAAATGGTTGCGTCGTCTGCGAAGAGCGAATTATTGGAATTTTGGAGTGTCACTTGTCTTTAACTAAATGTAGTCCACCAAGGTCCACAGACAGTATTCAAATCAAATTTCGATAAGACAAGATTGATAATAATAGCTGCTACTGCTTTCGAGACTGTTCAAGTTAACTAGATTGCATTTCTGTAGCTGCTGACACAGTACCTATTGGTCAAGGTCATGACAACTATGACTTTAATACTTTTATAATATGAATGACAAAACTTGCTGATATATTTATTTAAAAACTTCTATACCTTGCCAATTTTTTTCACAAATTGATCAATAGTGACAAGTATATATATATTTAGGCATTGTGCTTCCAGATTTGTTGTTTTTCAAAACAAATATGTACTTTTATTGACCTGTTTTGAATGAAATTTATATTGGGTAAATACTTGATAAATAAAATACGCATTAAAACATTTTGACTGTTTACCTTATTGGCTAAACCTGCTAATGTTACTTGATTTGGTATTTTATGAGGCAATTTTATAAGGTCTAATTGGAATCAAAAACAGGCTCTATATTATTTTGCTATTGGTGATCTGAGTTTGATTTCAAATTTGCACAAATGGTAAAGATGTAGTAATGGTCTCCATAATGTATTTGATATTTCATATACCCAAGTGTAAGACAATTAACCCATTAATGACCACATTATTTTTTTTTTTGCAATTTTATTAAAAACTGTAAGGAACTATATAATTATGCTAGTAAACAATTTTATAATGATATTTACTATTGGAATATTATTGCTTTATGCAATTTTAGTCATGTCCCAAATTTAGGACGCTAGACACATAAGATATCAATATTCATATAAATTCCATCTTTAAGTAATGACATATTTACTTCCAAATATGCATGAATGTATGTTTCTCTGCATGGTTATTACAATCCAATCACCTGTCTATGAATTGTGAAATATATTTCTCCACTTATCACTGGCGATGAAATGCTATGAAACATCTGTCATGGAGTCCAACGTGCAGATCCGGGTTGACTTTCCGCCACAAAAGGCACACATTCTCTGTGTGTTATTTGGCGTTATGTAGCGGTCGCGTCTGTCTTGCCTGTCAGCAGCCGGTACTCTGCGCATATTTCCTGCCTGAAATCTAGAAGATCCATGGGTTGGTTCTGATATTTAGCGGATAACCTGTACAGGACCCATGCATTTTGAACAACCTGGTCCAGGTTAAACGCAAACAGTGCCCACCACCATTTGTTTATCCGAATACCAATTCTGTAGGTGTTGATATTTTGATCCATACGATCAACGACTCCTGTACATCTGTTGTATTCCGCAATAACGTTTGGCTGTTGCACTTCTATAAGCCTTCTTTCACGTTTTGACCAACGCTTGACCCTGTTTGCTGGAGTGATTTTGTGGCATTTCGTGTCCATATATACATGGTTGTTGTCATTCCATTCCACAATCAGGGCCTGACCATCAGCAAGAAGTTGGTTCCCTGTCAACTTGTTTATATTGCCCCGAGGTCTTAATCTATGCTATCCTCATCACTTTTTGTAGCATCTTCTGGTCCAGTCATGAACACATCAGCTTCTTGAAAGTCTGTATCATCTTCAAGAAAATGCAACACATCATTTAGAGTGATCCTTTTAACATAAATTTATATAAATGAAGTTGTAAAATAGTATTATTTGTTATTTTTACAGACTATACTTAATCTTAATTTGTATACATATGTGCTTAGTGTCCCATATTTGGGACATTATATTGATTACATTTCCATGAGTGTACATTATAAAAACACATATTTCAATATAACAATTCTATAAATTTGACTTTATTACAAAAAAATGTATAATTTAGCATAAATAAATACATACCTTTTTTAGAAAGTGTCAGTCCAAGAAAAATGTGACCCTTGTCGTTAAATGCAGCCTTATGAATGCATGAAATATCTTTCTGTTTCATCTCTAATTGGTGTTACCTGAAACAAAGGACTGATGACACAGCCACACAACAGAGATAACTGTATATTTATTACTGAACTAATTAACAATGACCAGATTTCCTAGGTGTCCCAAATATGGGACGCTAGACATTAATGGGTTAATTTAACGTCTTTTTCAGTATGGAATAATTTACCAATCTCAATCATAGGATCCCCTAGCTTGATAATTTTAAGACCTTGGCAATATTTTCCATTCTAAGCTAGTTTGAGCACAAAAGATGGGATTTCCACCATTAAGAATTTTCAGTTCATCATTTAAATCTTTAAAACAGATGTGTATATTTAGAATTCATACAATTATCTTAACACCGTATCATTCTGGGTAGGTATTAAATATCGATCTTAGATGGATCTTATATTTAAGATCCGGTCAAAATATAAGCTTTATCCTTGATTACTCTCCAATCTTAGAATGGCCCTTGTTATTGATCTGAGATTGAATATTGACTATAGAGATTGAAGCGATTCTGTCCTTAATGTTAACGGACAGTCATGACCACACTTATCTGCAATCTTAAGTCTGTAAACGCCATTTCTGTCACTATTTTAATGCAAACATTTTGTAAAAGAAATGAATAGGCGATATTCAATATAAAACAAATAAAATTATGAAGATACCGCATGCTCGTATAAATTACTATGTTCTAGAATTTGACCGAAGGCAAAGTGTGTACAATACAACATGGATATAAAACTGACCATTCTTTAATTTCTTTAAATATTGATTTTTCTGTTCAAAATAGAGTTCTAGGATATTTTACAATAAACAATAGTTTGATGCTAGATGATACGTATTGTATAAATATAATAAAATGCATAAATGACATGGCAAATTTTAATAAATAAGCAACACCTTAAATACTTTGGGAATTTATTACACGTTATGTAAGAAACTAAATAATTAAATTTGAAAGTAAAAGGAAAAATAAGAATTGGAGGAAAAACTTCAAAATGAAATAAACAACTCAGCATACTTAATTGTAACCACACAAAATAGAGAAGAATATAAAGAAAAACCCAGGGAAAATAAAACGCATTACAGACTATGCAACAACATAAATGGTATCATGTTAAGATCAAAAGCTGCACAAAATAAGATGAATGAAAAATAAAACACAAAATGTTTTGCAAAGTTGATTTGTTTCTTATTGTTAAAAAGTTGTTGATACAAATAACCATAAATCTTACATAAAATGTTTGCAGCATTAATTATGAAAACAGTTTTATAAAATGGATAGAAACCTTTTACAACAATATAACAGTTGTTCTTGTTAATAATGTATTCATATTTGAAGAAATAAAAGTTGTCTTCTTTCTAGTTTTTGATTTATTTTGTGTATGGAAATATCAGAAAAAATCTCTAACAATTATTCTATCAAGGGCTCACTATTTTTACTACAGAAATAAAACAAACACTTTTTGCTGAAGATGCAACCTACATAAATAATGGTACAAAGTAGTCATTTGACATTCTTGTAACTGTAATTACAGAATTCGGTAAACTATCTGGACTAAAATTAAACTTAAATAAAACAGTAGCTTAAAAATTATGGAAAATTAAAAACTGTACATTTAAAAGTATACAATATAACAAAGAGCACTTACTCAAAAAGTAGAAATGCAAATAATGTTTCATGAAGTTGATATCACAAGTACACAGGATGTCACCACTGCATCGGCACTGAGTAACACCTATGTCTCCAAATTATAGTCAGGCAACACAAAAAGTACACAACATTTTTTTTTTTGTAAAAAAAGGCAGTAACTCTAAAATGATGAAGCAGAAAATTATGGTTCTAGTGAACTCAATGTATTACCGAAATCTTTCCAACCCAGAAGTTTTGTGTAATTAAACAAGAGATGTGTTTGTCAGAAACACAATGTCTCGAATTGCGCCGCTTTGAAATAAAATTTAAATATGTCATTTGTCCTTGAAGAATGACCTTGACCTTTCACCACCCAAAATGTGCAGCTCCATAAGATACACATGCATGCCAAATATCAAGTTGCTTTCTTCAATATTGCATAAGTTATGGACAATGTTAAAGTTTTTTGGACGGACGCACAGACTGACAGACAGACTTGACAGACGGACTGACGGACACAGTTCAACTGCTATATGTCACCGTACCGGGGGCATAAAAACTTGTCTTCCTGATCCAACAGTTACTAAGGGGCCATTATTCACTATATACATAAACTTAAAGGAAACCAGTATGTTCATATGCCAGATATGTATCTCTTTGAAAGATGTTGCATGGTATTGCTCATCAGAATTCTCAATACATTATCAATTACAGTGTAATGTACTTATTACATATATTGATAATACATGTTTTATAATAATCAGTTTACACAAATTTTTCATTTTAGTTTATTCCAGTCCAAACCCTTAAGACCCAACTTAAATATTAGTCATCATTTCTTCAAATGAGTTGTAATTTTTAATATCTGACAATTTACTAAAACTTATAGATGGTGCACATGTATTGACTGTGGTTAACTGATCACTTTTGTCGTCAAACACCAGAAGACCTTCATTCATGCCTTTTAAAGAGCTGGACAACCATTCAGTGCTTGAAGCAAATCTCCCATGTTTAGGATGACATCTTTTGCAGTCTCAGATTCAAAATCAACCCTTGTGTATGAAATCTGTCCTTCTGGAACAAATAAAACTCATAACTTCACCAAAAAGGAAGCTCCATAATAAACATAAGTTAAAAATACAGTTTTAGAAAACAGAGTACTTACTGCAGTTGTTTAAGTTCGACACTTCTTTAAGCAGTGTTTAAGTCATACATTACAAGTTCAATGAGAACTCTGCCAATTTATCATTTTTTAGTTACATGTATGTAATCCACAAGTTGTTAACTATAAGATTAAGCTTCTTAAACTTTGAATCAAATTAAATGTTTAGCCAAAAAGGATTATAATTTCAGATAACTTAAATCAAGATTTATCTACCTTGGTAGGGTAACATCTTAGATAAACTCCTGAACATGTCATGTAGTTTCAAATACAAATCCCATTATCATAAAAATATAAACATATCAATTTCTTCATCAGAAACTATAAACAAAAATCTAAAATAAAGAAGGGCCGTACTTTGTAATAAATTCAGTCAAGAGTTATCTATTGTTGTAGTCTTACACTAAATTAAAACATCTCCTTAGTTTAGTTTTAAAGCAATGCCATAAGTAATAATGGATTGATAAGCATTTATGTTCTTGCATGCCAAAATTTAAACCAAAATGCAACACCAATGACAATACATGGGTGACTGCAATATCTCTCCATATTCATCAAAGAGTCTAGCTAATAATTTTTAATGATCATTCTGCTTTTAGAAAATACATACACATGTGAACTTACATATTGGCACATCCACAGTATTCCTGTTCCGTTTAGCTCCAACTTCAATTTATGTATCCACCACATTGATTCTGAAAAAATAATTGTTGTGTATCAATTAAGAGACACAAAGCACTGTCATTTAAGCAGTAATGGTAACAGTTTAAACAAATTGATGTTCAAACAATTTCTAAGTCAACAACACTACCAAAATTGAATATGAAATATATATTTTTTCCTTGCCTTTGTTTTTCTTCTGCTACTAAGAGTGGTTATGGTAACCACAGTAAGGCCTTTTTCTGAGTCTATAAAAAGATGCCATATAGTTCTCTATTATAAGCTATCAAAAGGCATATCACTTTGTTTTAATTAGGACATATAATTCCAATAATCTGTGACGATTAAGAAATAAAATTAACATGCACCAACTTCCAAGGTACAAGGTATAAGTTCTAAATAAATGTACAGCAGATAAATCATTTTGCACATATCCCTCTCTCAAAAGTTGAAAACTGCTTATCAACTATCATGAGCAATTTCAAGATAGATCCTTGTACAAAACTTTCTCGAGTATTGATTGTTGTACCCATTTACAGACATACCTCTTCTTCGCCTTGACAGATTTGGGCATGCTCTCTCAGAAGTCTCAGAGGAATCATTGTACAGCATCTTATACACATATCTTGAATACCTGTGTCATCCTATAGCTAAAAAAAATATTTTAAAAGTACCATCTTACAACTACATAATCAAGAAATATTACAGATAAAAGAGGGTCCTTTATGGAAAGAAATGCAAAGTTTATTGGTCTGCTGAGTTGCAAAATTTTTATTTTCTAAGGAATAAATGTGCATCAAATGTTTACTATATTGCCTCAAATTCAGTAAAAAAATCATTAAATTCAAAATGTAACTTTCTTCGACTGCGTTACTTAATATCAACAAAGCTAACAGACTTGTGAGAAGAATGAGTTAGATCTTAACATAGCTATACTTTACTATAGAAAAATTACTTAATAGAAAAAACTGGTAGAAATTATTGAGTACGAATCAATTCGAGAAACCAACAAATGTGATGATACTAATAGTAGCTTATCAAACATTTAAGCAAATAAAACCTAACAAATTACAAAGCAAGAAAATACATAAAACTTACACCGTGGGGGCTATAAAGACTAATAATCTGGTATTTTGAGTGATTTGCGCGGACCGTGGCTTTTTACAGTGGAACAACCATGCAGCACAATTACTAAGGTCACAATTCACTTATTTGGTTATAAACTACCACATAAGAGAGGGGCTCTGGACAACACAATGCCAACAAATTATGACTTACTCAGTGTGGCTGTCTTTCTTTTTTTCGGCGCTGAAATCAGGACAGATGTATTTCCCGATCCCTACGTGTTTGGATTTTGCTCTCGATGATAATTTAGACTCTTGGGCGGGAGTAAATATAATTTTAACAGCGACCTCTGTCGTGATTATACAAGTTGTAAAAATTGGTTCCCCGCTTTATTTTTTAATAATGACAACATTGTAATGAAGACGATAAGTTTATTTTGAGAATGCTAATTAGAATTTTATATTGCAAACTATGTATTAGTTATTTCCATTTGGTTGCTGTTCAGTATTACTGATGAATTCAAAATATCTAATTATGAACATTTATTATTACATGTTCATTTAAATTTATTAAATGTTATAAGCAAGTATCAATATATATTGTTAATATATTTTTAACATTTAAATAAGCAGATATACAAAGGAAATATACAAACATGCACAAAGTCACGAATACAGCAATGATGTATCCAGAAATTCAATTATTCAATTATAAATAGCAACACGGAAAATGAATTGCATGAAATACAATGCCATAAAGCATAATGAGAGAACTGGCGGATATTCCCTTCCATATAAATCAACCTGTTTCTGATTTGCATATGTTAGTTAATATTTGGAATGTTTAGCAATGCCAGTCGTTTATTTATTTATTTTTTTCTCATTTTTGTGATTATGTCTTTTTACTTCTTCATTTCTATGGGATATTTATCTTTTTGTATCCCTACTTTTGTTTTTTATTTTTATTTTTATGTATGGACATAGTATGTCTTATAATAGAAAGCAACTTGACATGTTTTAAAAAAGAAACTAACTTGCCAATCACACACAAAATCATTTACATCACCCTCCACCTATTTAAATGATTAAATTATGTACTTTGAATGTAAAAGGGCTAAACAATAAAGACAAACGTATAAAAAACTTAAAATGGTTAGACGAAAAACAATATAGTATATGCCTATTACAAGAAATTCAATTGACACATACTTTAGCACAAACCTGAACATATAAATGGGACGGAGACATATATCTCAGTGGACAACATACTAGTAAACAAGGCATTGCCAGTCTGATAAAAAATAATATAGGGATCACAGTCGATAACTTTAACGAAATAATAATTGGCAGACAAGCAAGTATAAATATAAAAATACGCGAAACACAATAAACATTAATCAACGTTTACGGCCCTAACATAGATGATTCCACTTTTTACGAAACATTACAATCCTTTATCATAAATAACAAGCTAACAACATTAGAGTAGGTGGTAATTTCAATACTGTTCTTAATCCATTATTAGATAAAAAGAAGGGAAACCTTTACACTCACCCTAAAACAGAAACATTTTAAAATTTAATAATATAATGGAAAACTACAGTATGATAGATATCTGGCGTTTAGTAAATCCAAACGAAAGTTAATTCACCTGACACTCAAATACAAAATCAACAATATTTTGTATATGAGACTATTTTTTAATATATGAGTCACTTTGCAACATTATTGACACATGAAGCATAAAACCAGGATTTATGACTAGCCACTCGTTAGTTGAACTTAAACTGTACAAAATACAACCTGAAAAGGCCTAGGGTACTTTAAAATTAATAACAGCATCTTATTAGATACACAATATTAAACGCAAATAAAACAAGAAATATTCAATACAGTTCAAAATGATAAAAATTTGAACCCAAACACCTTATGGGAAGTAATCAAAGTAAATATTCGTAACACAACAATTAGATACACAAAAAGAAACACGCAAACTTGAAACTTAAACCATCAAACCCATTGAAACACTTGAAAAACAATTACATGAAACAAACACAAACGACACCAAAACCATTGAAAACGAAATAACATAAAACAACAAGTTTGAGAAGGAATTTATCATACACATCTCAATGGAATAATGCTACGAGAACGTGCACAGCATGTAGAACACAATGAAAAAAATACAAAATACTTCGCAAATATCAAAAAACGTAGAAGTGAACAAAAATCTGTACACAAATTAGTAGTCAGTGGCGAAGATATAACAAGCAGAACTCAAATTCTAGGAGAACAACATTTATTTTTCGAAACCCTCTATAAACGAAAACATTTGAAAATAACACCCCTTTTAAAAATACACATCATGCTATAAATCAAGAGAAAAACTACTGTGCGACGGATTACTTAATAAATATGAATGTAGATTAGCACTAAAAGAAATGCAAAATAACAAAAGTCCAGGATCTGATGGCATTACAATCGAACTTTATAAAATATCCTGGAATGCTATTATAACACCTTTAATTAATTCACTTAATTCCGCTACAAAAATAATGCATAATAAAACTTATTCCAAAACCTGGAAAAAACTAGAATCCTTATCAAACTGGCGCCCGATTAGTTTACTGAACAATGAATATAAAATTGCAACTAAAAGTATGTCAAACACAATAAAACAATATAACCATCAATCATTTCAAGATCTCAATCTGATTTCGTTAAAGGACGTTACATTGTGAAAACGCACGCCTGATTCAAGAGTGAATACATTATTTCAACTAACCAAACAATTCTTAGCAGACTTCGAAAAGGTTTTCGATTCACTACACCATTTGTTTATGTTCTCTTGCTTAGAAAATATGAATTTCGGCGAAAGTCTAATAAAATGGATTAAGCTATTTTATACCGATATTAACAGCATAATTATAAACAATGGCTTTTGTTCAAACAGTTTTAACGTCGAACGAGGGGTAAGACGAGGATATCCACTTTCATCCTCGCTATATGTTATATGCATCGAGTATCTATCACACTATACCAAATTTAATAAACATATACAGATAATATCGCTAGAATCCGACGAAGAAATTAAACAGTCCCTATTTGCTGACGATGCTACCTATTTTTTAAACGACAGTAGTGACTCATTCAATAATCTTATAAAATCGCTAACCCTTTTTGAAATGGCATCGGGCCTAAAGCTTAACAAAAGTAAATGCACTGTGCTACGAGTAGGTAAATTTAAACAAACTAATATTCATCTTTAAAAAAAATTGAAATTCAACTGGACATCAGATGAAGAAAAGACGTTAGGAATAGCTCTACAAACAATGAAAATGAACAAATTCTAAAAAACATATTTCCTAAATTAATAAAATTTAAAAATTGTTTAAAATCATGGCAGGATCGTAAACTTACACTTATCGGAAAAAACAACGTGTTGAAAACGTTTGCCCTCCCTAAATTAATGTATACACTAACAGTTTTTCCAAACCCACCAAATGATATTATTGAAGATATAAAATCATATATATTTAATTTATATGGGACGGTAAACCTGATAAAATTAAGCGAACTCAATTAATTTAATCAGTAGAATATGGAGGTATCAGACTTACGGACATAGATTTATTCCTGAATGCAATCAGATGCAGTTTGATTAAAAGGTATTTATATAATATAAATGGAAATTATTTTACCAGAAAATTGTAAAAACATATGGTGACTCCTTACTTTTTTTAATGAATTATAGCTTTAAATAAATATATTTTTAAGTGCAACTAATCCAACACAAATCTATGTGCTATGTGCAGTGAACGCATTGAAAGAATATAACACCTTTTCTGAGAGTGTAAACATATTCAATCTCTATAGAATCACTTGACAAGCTTTCTAGAGAAACAACAATTAAATGTTGAACAATCTATATTAGATATCAGTTTTGGGGTAAATACCTTCAAAAAAGCTGTGATGTACATTTTTATATTAATGAAATGTTTTATATTCAGCATGAAAAACAGAAAACTACAACCTACAATGAACTGCTTCATCAATTATTTAAAACTAAAGATTCAAATAGAAAAAGAAATAGCCCTAAACAATGATACACTTCATATATTTCAACAAAAATGGAAATATATATAACTTTTATAGCAAGTTCAGTATGCTTTCTACCCACTGTATGCAATTAATCCTTATTCATAATTATTCTGTTGTTTTTCTTTCTTACAAAAACACAAACAACCAAAGACAACAATACATATTGACCTTTTTTTAATCAAAACGAAACCACAAAGTCAAAAAAGTATATCTTAGCATATATTGTATAACATGTTTTAACATTATTGCTGCTACATGGTGTCACGTTGTTTTGTGATCATATACATGTAAACATTGTATGTCTTATATTGAATACAAAACATTTGAAATGACACAAAACATGATTTTGTAAATATTTAATTTCTCGAGGGCGGATGTTATTTGGCTTAGCATTCCATTAATTTCATTTGTCTTAGTAAATGCTTAGCAAACATAATTGTGTGATGCGCAGTAACAGTGTATCACGCTATTTTAATTTTAGTGATGAGAAACGCCATTAATGAAGGTGCTTTGCACGCGAAAGATAAGCCGCTTATTTACTGGGCTTGTTTTCTCTGGTGGGAATATGAAATCATACATTCTAATTATGGTGACAATTGCCCTAAGAGATCTTTCGTGATGCATGTGACAACAATGCATGTAATCAGTTTTACCTTCTCAAGACTCGTGAGCTGATTTCTCGATGTCTATAGCATTCACATGATAGAATGTTGGCCGGTATTTTAATGCATCGTCGACCAATGACGGGGACCAATATTTATCTAATGATGCGAATGTCATTTTGATATGCTATAGTACCACACAGCGGTTAAGAAGAACAAATTTATTATAACGCCCATTTTTCGTTAACACTGTATAGCGCAAATTGTGCAAAATTATAGATGCATTTAGATTTTGCTTTTTAAGTGAAACTGTAATGTAACGACACGCAAAAGCTTACTATTGGTATAAAGTCTGTGTATTTATTTTATGAAAGATATTGTTAGATATGTTTTCCTTTATTGTACGTGCGACACAGTAAGCAATCTTCATAGTTCATTGCCTTCTTCGGCGCAATTTAATTAGTCTCATATATGCTTATTTCAGTCGTATATCTATTTTGCTCAGACAAGCCATCTTAAGCATTCGGCTGATACTGCGGAATTTACATTTTGGAATACGACAGAAACATAACACAAGGAAAGCGTATCGAGATAAAAAAAAAAGTTGCTCAAACCGTGATCAAACGGTCATTTTATCTTGAAGATGTTCTGAAAAAGCAGTAGTTTTATAATAGATAAACAGAAAATAGCAATCGTGTTTAAGTATTCCATTCTAGACTACGACTAAATGCACCAACAAGCAAACGCAATACATGGAATGAAATATATTACATGTTAAACTAACTTAAGTGAGAGGAAGATACATGCCACTAAACGTTATACCCAAACACATGTAAGAGTTAAAACGATCTCTCTACAAAGAATAAACCAATAAAATAATATAAGATATCATTTGACGGTGTTAGGAAATAAAGAGCATTAATTGCTACTGTCTTGTCGTTTTGAAATATATATGAGGCGTTACAGTTACGTAGTGGCGTTTTTATTAGAAATTCGGAATTTACTGCGTGATTCGCCTTCTGTGGTGATTGTGTGTGCGCTATTAAGGTTCATATAGAACAGCTCATAATACCATGTAATTTATAGGATTTACTCGATAATACAATTACGAGCGTGCAACTGCAGGGTGAGTGGGCAGAGAAATTTGAATTGTTCAAGGGTTGACAGAAGTGCAATTAATATGTTGGTCCTGAATGTTTAAATTTGTGAATGACACATTTCAAGATGACTGACACGTTGCAGTTGAATATGTTTGAACATGTGTTTATGTTTGTTTTAAAATGTCGCTCTAAGTTAAAATGAACTGAACTGTTTTTTGTTCCTGTGATTTAAACAATTATATAAGATGCACTATTTGAATATCTTACTTTTTTTTACTAAGTGTGTTTAGGCACAATTATTTTATGATAGTTTTAAGATTATCATAGCCGACCTCGACTGCTACAGTTTTCAACATCCTTACAAGTTATATTTGCAAATGCCTCAAGAACAACATATCAGAACTATTTATTATATGAAACTTTTGCAATACTAATACTTTTTGATAAGTTTGATAAGTGAAACTAAAGCTAAAAAACAAAGAGCTGTTGTCGCCTTATCGGATCTGGAGATTTTAAAACTGTATGCGGACAACATGTTGGATGATATATAGAGTATAATGTTTGTATACAATTTTTGCTTAACACAAATACCGACATGGAAATGGAAGGATATATAAATTGTGAACACAGTGATACTATTTGTCTTTTTCTTGAATTTTGAGAGTTGTATGCATTTTCATTTTGACAATATCGTTCGAGGAAAAATGATAGACCACTGCTGAATACAATCGAGTATGAGTTCTTAGCTTTTTGAAGTTTCCGCTCAATGCTTCCTATGATGCTTCGTACTGTGACTGGCTCGTTTTCATAACCATACGTATTGCGAATTTAGAGCAGATACGTTGCAAGGTATTCATCCAGATTGTACAGCGGTGGATTGTGGATTCATACCGTTCGCAGTTCAGCACATGATAGTTTGCAGTTAATCTGGTTTGATATGTGTTCACTACTCTTACAACCATACTGGTTTGCAAAGTCCTTGTCTGTAATAACAACTCCCTCAACATATGTATAACTCACCGCCATGCATAAGAAATTACAATGTAAAATGTTGTTTTTATAGATGTAATCATGCTTTTTTTTGTTTAAGTCATAATGTTATCAAAACATAGATTTTCGACTTTTTAAACACAAGTATTGTGCAAATATAAATGTGTAATTTAATGCAGTAAAAACTGGTATAAGAAGCTGGGTTGGTAAACGTATTTTAGTAACATATAATACTCGTAACAAGTTAAAAAGACAGGTTTTTGCAACATACCGGCTAAATGTTTGACGCTAGTTTCGGATTTGTTTTCAGATTTGTTTAATTAGATATTTTTCAAACCGTTATTGCGACGCATTCATTGTACGGAAAAACGAGTATGCGTGAATAATCAATAATAGCGTTATAGTTGTAAATTTTTACTTTACTTTTATACCTAATTGGAAATACAGTAGGCTTTATATTTGTCATCGCTGCATTGTTGGTAGGTTAAATAATTTAAACTATTAATTGAATATCGTCGCACATCTTTCGAAGAAACATTTATCTTCCTCAATCGTACGGTCTGAATTTCGTCTTGAAACCGGAAGCAAGATCAATGACATCACCGTTTCTCATATATGAAAGCCTTTTCAGATGCAATGCTTGGTCGATCTATTTTATCCCATAAACAAACAAGACATACACAAGCACGTTACAATAACATAGGTATGGGTATAGTTAAGTCATCAAAATATGTGCTTGACAATAGCATACATGAGCATTGGTGGGAACAAGACGCCTAATGTGGACGTCATTGTAGTAAAATGGCGTTGATATTTTTGATTAAGTAAGGGAAAACCTGATGTTTGATAATATTCTACATGCAGTATAACACTTATAATGGTATAATGATCATAACTATAGGAATACCAAGTCTGTGATTCCGATCTATTTGTAGTAAAAGTATTGCGGTGGTTCTTACACTTTTATTTCGGGAAACATAATCTGAATCACTAATTCGATTTTATTGAATTATACGAAGGCACAAGTATGCATAAAATGTCCTGTCTAAGATTACATATAAATGTATAACTAATGATTTACAAAATATCAAGGAAAATATGTGAATGTCATATTTAATGAATCGGCATAGTCAAAGGTAACTATTTAATATTTTGCTAAGGTTCTTCGTTGTATACATGTACCTTGGGAGTGCCATTCATAATGATACAAAAACATTTCCAGGTTCTGTCTCCAAAACTTAAACCAAACGGTGTTTGCTCTGGTAGTCAACCTGAAAATGAAATCAAGAAATATTTATTGTCAACAATGTCATTAAATAGCCAGTGCACAGCTGCTTTAATAATAACACGTATATTCACTTGTATTTATCAATTTCTTTGATGATAGATGCATACTATTCAAAGATGAAACAATACCTTAAACAACCAATACTACTTTTCCGGTATACAGAGTAAGATGAATAATTATATTAAGTTGGGTAATAGGTCGAACAAGACTTGGACCGGTGCAATAAACGAGGCTAAAACTGTGCTTCCAAGGATTTCGAAGAATGATCATGACCCATGGAAATATATATGGTCGTAACTTTACGCCATTAAACTAACACATTTGTGTAATAAAATAAAACACATAAATCAAAAACATGTTTATAGCACAACTTGAACACACTACAACTTTGACGAAATATAATAATTAAAAATTGAAATTGTATAAACTGGCTGTAATCAACTTTAAATATTCACATAATTAAGAATGTGTTTAACCTTAAAACTTGTTTTATTATAAACTTAAAGCATTTGATGTTTGTTAGACAATGGTCGATTTTCACACAATTTAGAAGTTCGCGACTCAAATTTTAACCATGTTATTAAGTTTGTGACTGAACGTCTCACAATTTAACAATTTAACGAGTATTTTTTTTTTAAGTTGAACATATCGCAAATTATTTCTTAACGAAATGAGTTGGTCAAGGCCGATTCAATATGCATTCAGATCAATCCCTATGGTTATACACCATGATAAGTCGTGTAAAACAAAAAAATGAAACATGTGGAGTTGTGAATGGATAACAACTTAACTTACTTAACAATAAGCAATGCACACAAATGGTGAAGCACCTTCGGGAATAACGTGCTCTCAGACTGATGTTACACTCATCAGTAGTATTAAGAACGAACAATCCATTGTTAACAACAGCAAATAGACACAAATGCGTTCATATAGTATTTCATGCTCTGAAACTTCAAATCGAAATTAATCAATTATGTCATCAAGCTAGACTCACAATACAAAACATATTCGTTTCGCCTCACATACAGTTGGCAATAAGGCTGCATATTGCACAAAGGCATCTTCATCATGCATATAGAAATCAACAAGCAATTGCGTTCCAATCCCACTTTGGCATTGCACGTGCAGGGCAAACGTTTACATCTCAAAACAAAACGTATAATACGAAAATGGGCAAATTGAAAAGTAAATAAGTGTAATCGAGGTACGGAGAAGTAAGTGTACATTTCGAATATGTTATTATAAACAGTATTATTCTATATCCAATAATTTCATCCAATTTACATTCTATATATGTTCCAAGTGACCGTCCAATATAGTCCAGTATTGGATAAAAAATTCTGTTTTTTTCCATATTGCACAGTTTCGTACAAGTGCACTAAGCAATTGTTTTATAAGGATGAAAGCCGTTACCAGGAACATGTATCCGAATGTACAATAAGTGATTTTTAGTAAAATGCAATTGCTAATCCACACGTTTCTCATGAATATACTCAATAAGTTTCACAGGTGATCGTGCTTCAGAGAACGATTATACATGTATATTGAAGCATGAAAATACAAAAAGGACATACTAAAGGGATATATATAATATAGCTTATTAGACGTTTAAACTATACAATACCTGATAAATTTGGACTGATACGTTATATGCTTCATAAAATAAAAGTTACGAAGCAAGTATTGCGGATTTATAAAAATGTTCTCACAAGCTATTTTTACGTGCAACCATATAATAAAACATCGCACTTATAATACATGTATATCGATTTGTGTTCAGCTCAACATAGCATGTATTACCCACAATACGCGAAAGTATTCCGACTCAACAAGGCCCAATTGCTTATACATTTTAATACACATGTCACAGTGATTTGAAATTAATAACGCAATTGACAGTGCATGTGACCTTGTAAAGCTATTTTAGATTGTATTTAGTAATGTTAGATAGCGGCGATAGCCAAGGTCTTCAGTACAATAAATCGAAAACGTATCGAATTTTGAGTTTGCTCAATGTTGTCATTTGTTTAACATGCTTTAAAATAAGAGAAACTGTCATATATATGTAGTGTTAAATAGAAATACATTTTAACAAAAAAAATAAGGTCAGAAATATGTATTTATACCTATATTTGTAAACCTATATGCATAACATTGTGTGACCACTGTGTATTAAACCCATCCATGTACCATTCTCACGAAATGTGTTCACGAACTATGTTTATTTCGTGTTTATTTAGATTATTTATTCTTTAAAATGATGTGTGTTTTTGTGTGTACTTCAACGCATGCTGTTATTTATATGTATGTTAATGACGATGAGCTTCACATGCTTAAGTCAAAAATAAACTATTCTGTTCTGTTCTGTTCTGTTCTGTTCTGTTAAAACGCCTACATTTGTATTCAATAGAACAGGTACAAATCACACGAACACATAAGAACACGTTTTGCTATCGATTTACTGTATTCACATTCGTGTGTGTGATGTGTACATTCGTGAAGTATATAGTTATTATCATATGTGATTACTCTCTCAATATAAATTGTCACGTTATATAAATATATACGAAAAATGTCTGCTATTGTGAAAATAACTGTTTTAATGTTCTCTATCTACAATCTTTATAACTGTATATAAACATGTTCATTCAAAGCGAATGTCAATAATTTTGTTTCGGGTAAGAGCTTTGACAGTTTAAATATGAATCACCTCACGAAAGGCTTATTATATTTGTGAATTGCAACCCGTCTTCGTCCATGTTGCTGCTGAAAATGCAAAGCTTATTCCGAAGGATTCTACAATATGACAGCGCGAATATTAGAATATATTAACATGCCATTTAATGTCTTGACATCCCAACCTTATTATAGTTCAACATGTCACGAATAAATAATTTGATTTGAAATATTATTTATGAAAGACTATATTTCTGGAAAAAAAAACTTACCGAATGGAACTTTTAACCAAATAAACCTACTGTTTTAGCGTCAAAAGTTTGATTAATCTCTGAAACAATCTTACTCGAGGCAAGTGTTTTGTTCCTGAGAGTTGATTGCAGTTTATATGGTTAACAAAATGATTTAATAATGCCCGTTTTGAAAAACGTGGAACCATAACTTACAAAATCAGCGCATACCTAGTTCATTTGACTTTTACGAAATAAAAAGAAGTTATATGAGAAACTCAAGTATAAGTTTAGCTCATTCGAAACTAATATTAATTAAATAGGGTGCTTTACAATAGACATTATCCATCGATTACCGTCAGGGGTAAACATGGAAGCCTATGGTCAAAACAAAGTGTTTAATCAGATCAGTGTTCGCGGTTAATTTTAATTCATTATTAACAATGTGCTTTGACAACAAATAAAAAACTTTCAATCTTTAATGGAATACAGACTTTGTAATATTGTTTTCATGTTTTTTGCGGGGTGGGGGAGTCAACATCAATCATGCTTACTCGCCGTTAAAATGGCTATTCAAAGAGGAGTATTTGATTATTAGTTGCTTATTACAAATAGATAAGTCAGAAGTCACTTTACACGCATTGTCATTTTGCAACTAAGCGAATCTTCATGTTAATAAGTTGTTGATTTACGTCGTATTACTTCACCTATTTTTATTCACAAGGTATCAGCGCTTAAAAAATAAGGGGACATTTTGTGTTATAAAGTTGCTGCATTATGTGTCCTCATGAAAATCTATTGAAGGCTTATCTGCACTATTTTCAAAAGAAACTCCGGTACCCCATAGGGATATAAACGCTTTCCTGTCACAACTACCCTTATAGTTAAACGTCATTTGTCTATTTACAATATATAGACCTATAAATACCTCATTGAAACGATCCATTAAAACCGTTAAAAGGGTCATTCGAACATCGCACTTCACCCGAATCATGCAAAAAGGAATGCGCATCTCACACAATCTCAATTGGATCTATGCAGATTTAAAGTGAAAACATGACTCAAATGACGTGACATGAGAATCACATACTGAACATGTAAATGTATTGATCACTTAAGGGAAGTTTCGAAATAAATGGAAATATATATGATTTTTTACGGTTATAACTTTTCACTGAATTGTCTTTGATCTTTTGAATTTATAACGCTATACAGTAAGCGTTGCGACTGCTTGAACTTTTAAAAAAACCTTTGACTAAGAAACTTTGTAAATATGTTTTTGAGTTTGGCCTAATTAGTGTTAGTACCTTCATCCTTTGAAGACTGAGATTTGATTGAACTACGTACGGGGTTACGTTCAACTGCATCCATATCACACATCGAAAACTGGTGAAGTATAGTATGCCTTATAGCAAACGATTTAACTCGAGATACTCTTTCAGTAGAACAATGATATTTGTTTATCAACGTATTATATTTATTAACATTGTCTATTGATATGCACTGATTGGCACTTGAATTTCCGACTTTGAACGGTCAATGCAAAGCTATGGTCTGAGGGTAATCCGAACCGCGCACTTTCCCACATTCAATAAAAAATCAACAACCAGTTCAACATAAGCCAGAAAAGTACTTCGGCTACAGTTGACCATGGTTTTTAAGAAAATCACTGCTATTAGCAATATCAATAATATATAATGAAATATGTGTACATATACATGTATAACAATGAACGACAATGATTATTTAAAAATTCGAGAGTTTATCTGGAAGGTTAACAAATGTATTAGATTACTTTTGACAAACAAAGTTAGTCTAACGAGAGTGCTGGATACAAACAGACAATTATCTTAAATAACATGTTCGTATTTTCGAAAGGTAAATATATTTCTTTATTACAAATATTTATGTCATTTCTTATAACTAATATATTTTTGAATACATTGTTTACGTCAAGGGAATATCTTACATATCAGTATCAATCCTAACCTCTCATTAAATAAACGGAAATGACGCCTCAATCCGTGGTAATTCACAATGACGCCTCAATCCGTGGTAATTCACAATGCGTAATCAATTTTGAGTCGTGTAATGGAATTGAATTAATATCAATGTGCCTAAATAGGGTTATACACATTTAACAATCAATATGCTCATATGTACTTTGCTTTCCACTGCTTTTTTCTCTGCTTAATACTTTGTTCAAAATGCAAAACATACTAAGTTATGTCGATGAGAGTTTGTTGAAGTATGCACAACAAGGTATGTCAATGCACTTACTGTTGCAACGTCCTGAAACAGTGCTTTAACCGCCCAAGATATTACAAGAATAATCGTATGACATTCACATAAAACAATTTCACTTACCTCGAATATATGTGAAATGAATACTGCAAAGGGCCAATATATGTGTGATTGTATTTAATTTTTTCCATATGAATGCCTAAATCTAAACCGTTGAATAGCACGTATCGATTCTAATATGCATGAAATTATATGATAATACAATGAGTGTGTACGATGTTGTTTATTCATATGGATTTAGCATATGAGAATATGAGTTGCAATTGCAGAACAAATTGTGTGATAATCATTGATTAAAGTCGGTTAATTTGTTATTAATTTTGATAGAAAAATTAAAATGTTGAATTGCAATGCTACAAAATATAATGGTCACATATTGCAATAACTTGTACCACTTCATTAAAACAGTTACACATATAAAGTACACGTTCGTAAAACGTAATACATGCAACATTAATACTACTTCTACTACCAATACTACTACAACTACTCCTACTACTACTACTTCTTCTGCTAATACTACTACTACTAATACTAATTATACTACTACTTCTACAACAACAACTACTACTACTACAACTACAAAATCAACAACAACTACAACAACAACAACACCTACTACTACCACTACTACTACTTCTACTACTACTTCTACTTCTACTACTACTACAACAATTACTACTACTACTACTACAACTATTACTACTACTACTACTACTACTACTACTACTACTACTACTACTACTACTACTACTACTACTACTACTACTACTACTACTACTACTACTACTACTGCTACTGCTTCTACTACTACTACTACTACTAATACTACTTCTATAAAGAAATAATGACAACGATGTATACTCAAAGGCAGTAATTTCTAACTAAGGCGAAAAGTAAACAATTGAATTCGTATTACTTCGACGCCACACTATACAATATTATATGACACATGCACTAAGGTGTCTTCCATTTTATATTATTGAAGAGCATTGACCATAATTTAAATTGGTCATGTCATTTAAATATTATTATACGCAATATGTGCTTTTAATTTTAACACATACATATTTTGATCGGTGTAACATTGGGTGTATATTACCACTCATGAAATGATCATATGATCTTACACTTAATCGAACAAATGTTGCCCCTTTCGAAAGAAGCATTTCACTTAAAAGATACTCTTTTGGCTATCCGGCTAGCGGAAAGGTTGGTAAACTCGCCTCTCACCTAGGCAAACCGTGTTCAAGTGTCGTTCCCGGCATCATAAACGTTCGGTTGTTGGTCGTCATACCAGACAGTTTGGATATCGTCCGGGTACTCCATCTCCCCTACGCTACAACAAACACACATGCACACAACACAAGACATACTATAATTGAAATATGTTTTAGCATTGCATCGAAAAAGCTGGAAATTGAAGCTACAAAATCCGTCCCAACATTCGTGAGTCCAGTAAGTTATTTAGATAGGATAGCCGTGGAAGACTCCAGCTCCACACATAATGTAGCCTCCGGCTCGGATAGGACCTCATACACTTCGAAAAACGTGCACGTCAGAGAAACATTTTACAAACGTTGGATACTTGCTTTATTGAATGTATAAAGCACATGTTAACATATTGCTTGTCGATATTTTCCTGTCGTTCATGCAGTATATTAGAATACATTACGTGAATAATGTGTAATTATTCGTATGTTCGTTTTACCATGCATGAGATTAGAACGTTTAATAATGATACATGTATAACAGTGAATTAATGCATAATGATCCTGTCAACTCACCGCCAGAAATGTGACAAACACACCGTCTATGTTTGTATATAACTATCTAATTTAATTCGACTGCCCGTTCAATTATTCAATCGACCAATCGTTATAGTAGCTTTTTAAAACTGTAAACCTTGTTATATTATTGTCACAAACATCACATAAACATGTCGACAGTCTCAAATTATAAGTATCAACTTTCAGACAGATTCATAATGTGTTTCTACTTTATCTAGCTCTGACGCGTCGTGAGGTCTATATTTTAGTGAAATGAATGAGCATTATGTACTTTTATATGCCCATTTATTGTACGCAATACGGACTTCAGATTTTGATAACAGTGCCATATTTGCTTAAGAGAAATATGCCTCAAGCTATTTCCCAATATATTTTAATCATTTCCGAAAGAACTTTCTGTACAATGGCCGTATGCCTTCCAGAATATCCAAGAATACATCATAACTCATCCATTATTATATATGTACATACACGTAGACAGCATTTATGTTTTGTTTGTTTTTTCAATTCAACATGTATCGGTATTTATATTCAAAACTTTATAAACATTAATAAAATCCGTGAAGTTTATATTTATATATATGCGGGACATATTCAATAGATACTGATTATCTTCGACGTAACTTTGATTGTATTTGACTCTTAGAGTTAACCAGCTAAACGGTAAGTCATGTGTTTATTGTAAACATTGACTAAGGTATTTTTTGCAGTTTTAAATCGGTCAATTTTTATCACACAATATTTAACATGCTCACTATAATTGTTTTCGACTCATGGTACATTTGAACGGCAAGCAAACCCGTTGTTGATGTAGCGCCACGTCAAAATGATTAAAGCCACTCTCTGGCAACTATTCAAATAAATTCAAATAAATAAATCAAGTTGGTTAATGTTCCAAAGAAATGCCAATATTCTAATGTCGCTTAATCGTTTGTATTCTCTCTAATCCAATATCTTGCAAGATACAAATGTCACCTGATAAAAAAGTGATAACCCTTCCCTTCGATATATGAATACAGGGAATGTGTTCAACCGGCGCTGAATTTATTATTATGCGGATGTTATTCGTTCGCAAATGCTTTGTTCTTTCTTGATGTATTTGTAGGAGACGAGATCCGTGAATTTTCCATTTTTTTAAGACGCGATGTTTGCTTTTCATTTAGCGGCATACAAATCACCGGCGTTAAATTAACTTTCAGCTCAGATTGACTAGTTCGATATGTCTTAATGCTTATTTACAAAAATAAAGACGTTCCAAGATTAATTTAGGCGCTCACAAATTCAATGTCAACATTGTTATAAGAATCAAGTTGAGTTTTCAAGTCCGTTGTTTTCAAAGCTTATGTCAATGCCTGTCTGAGGCTCTGATGCATGTATGTACCGCATTTAACTTAATAGTCAAGTGTTTGTGATACAAACGACAACGAATTTATGGAAAATGTATCGCCTTTCAGGTGTATCTTGCATTTTAAAACATATAAAGGTACGTTCACATAGTTTAATAGTGGTCAGAAAAACATCATGCAATATTTCACAAAACAATTGGTTCATTAAATTAACGCAAGTCGAATACCATGTATGACTCATATAAAATATATTTTCGTTCTATATATTTGAAATACACCTAAGAACCGTTCAAGTCATTTTTCGGTGTGCTGCTCTTTTAGCCGATGACTACTAAATTATTTAATAACTTAAAAAGAAATGCGTTTTTCAGATGAAAAGCCATACTAATCTGTGACCTTCACATTGTGACTTAAATTTCTCGAATGGGAATTCCGTTGATACATTCGTATGCATGGAAATGGTCATTTATATTTCCGTAATGTAAGACATTCAAAGAAATGTCTTCTGAAATAACGAAACAATTCATACATGCTTTTATTTGCTATGTGATATTTTAGACTAAATCAAATCGAAATGCATGTAAGAATTGCATTAAATGTTGAAAAAAAATACGCTCTTATAAGATTGAAAAAAAAAATACAAATCAGTCTTGCCCGCACATCCCCTACATATATTTTGACCAGTATCACTATAGCTGTGTTATACTGTAGTGTAATGTTTGACATCGTTATCCTGGCGTTCATGAACCATATTAAATTAATTTATAAATAACGTTAATGATGTGTCCACGTGATTGTGATCAGTTGTGTTCACGCAAGAGATCACGGGGTTTATTGATGCTATCACTTTACACGTATTAAGAAACAATATTGAACTTAACTCGCCGCAAGAAAATCAACTAAGTTATGTATGTGAAGGTTGCAATATAGTTGTCAGTGCACAAACAAATCATCAACGACATCTTGTGTTAACAGTATCAGCGTTTTATTCTTTAACGATATATACAAATGTGTCTTACTTATAACGTATACATTAATTATTCAGTAATTTAATTAAAAAAGTGCCAGCATAAATAAATAAATCATATGACAATAAAAATGGGTATGCAAACTGATTTTTATGTTTAAATTTCTTAATTTTTCTTGAAAGAACTGCACGCTCAATTTTTAAAGCGTTCCATCGTTTAAGTAATGTTTGTAAACGTATACCCTGTTAATATATTATACGTATAAATGTCTCGAAAGTAACATAAGCATATCCATTCTCTGAAATATTCCTACATCTCTTAATTATGTATTTATGGATTTGGTTTACTCAATATACATTCTAGTATATAGAATCTCACGAAATTTCAAGCAAATAATATTCTTTTTGGACGACCGTTGCAAATAATCTGTAAGTTATCAGTTCAAATATGTCTATAGCCATCACTAATGTACTGTGGAAACATTATTATGAATAGGTGTTCGACGATACAAACGGGGTAATGTTCAATTGAATTACACATTTCTTCAATGTTCTGGAATCTTTTCTTCAAACTGTACAGTCCGTATAGATCGATTGACGGACAAACAACGCATTTAAAAAAAGGTATGTATGCAATTCTTTATAGCACACGTAGTCCAATATTTCTAGCTCAGATACGCCCAAAACCTCACACAAATTGCAACATGAAATGTTTTTGGTGTTTTTAAATCATAAATGCATATAGTATAACAGATAAAAAGTCTCGTAAAATCTAAGCTGGGGACAGTTACAAAAAACAAGACCAAATATAGGCTAATTAATGTATGTATTGTTATATTTTGAAACTCCTTATAATGCATATGTATTTCATTTCTCATCATTTTTACATAACACATACATGTTAAAATAGCTATATCTAAATATACTATGACAATAAAAAACAGACACTATAGTATCTTGTATAACACACTATTTGTCCCCTTTTTATAATTTAAGTTTGGGTGGGGTATTTCTGTATGATAACACAAAACTTTTATTGAGCCGTGTTGAATATAACAATTTTATCATCGTCTTGAACAGGTCTTTAGACTTTTACACACATACATTTGTTTAAGATATGAGATAAGAATACATCTGTCAGAATGTTCATAATTATACAAATATTTATTTAAACTTTGTTTTGTATCTCTATATAAAGAGTGGGTGTGGTAGTCATATACGAAGTAATTTCATTTCAATTCATGTGAATATTCTATATAGACAGTATAAGATACATAGCTTGTCTTAAATAAGTTCATACACATTTGCTAAAAGTTTAAAGATATATAAATAATGCATTGACATTGGGTCACAATGGTTGACCTTGACTTTTAAAAGGTCAAATATCATATTATGCAGTTGAACGATGTAAATATTACAAAATCTGTAAAGTGTATCATTTTGTACATGATAATTTCAATAAAATTATGTTACGTACACTGAGAATTACATCTTTGAATTTAAAATAACTGCAAATGGTGTAAACCATGTTTTAAAAGTAGCAGTAACAATAATGGATATAATGACAGTTTAAACTCTTAGTTAATATTGAAGTCTCATTCGTCATTGTACATTTGGTGTCTCAATAATTTAACACGTGTTTTACTCAATATCAGAGTCGGTTTCGTTGAACTTCTGTACATTTGTACAGCCGATTCCACATCCTGAGCATCCAACAGGACACTCTAAGCCGTTTGTCCTACATGTACATATCTTTGTGTCACAGTGTTGATTGCATTTGCATTCACCTTTTTCAGTAGCTTCTATGGTGAAGCAGCGCGATCCGTTTTCTGGGGCTTAAACTTATTGTCTTTAAGTTCGAATCCCCATTCTGTAGGCGAAATGTTGTCTCCATTTTCAATTCATTCATGAACTTTGAAAAACGTTTTCATACTTCGGTATTTAGCGGCGGCAGATGTTGGTGGCAATAACTTTACCTGAACGTAGTTGGTGCTCGATATGACCTTTTGCGAAAACATCCCTTACCTCATCAAATCCAGTGTCTCAATGGAAAATCCGCCAAATAATGCAACCAGAATTCGTTCACCACTCACAATAACAACATCCTTGTTGCACTTTGACAAACAATCGCAGGCATGTTAATTACCTCTTCATTTTTAAGGAAAGATTTTAAAGCTGGCCTTTGCTGATCCCGATAATATGGAATGTTGTAGCACAGCCAGATAGTGCATGTACAACTGGCATCGTTCTGGTTTGTCCGCCCAATTCTTGTCTTGCCTTCTGAATATACCATAACTCAACCACTTTTGATGTCGTTTGTTTGGCTGCTGGCTTTTAGAGGACTGTTTAAGGAATTGACTTTATGTGATATAGGGCAATTACTAGCAAGTTCTTGTCCTCGCCTACGATGACAAAAATGCTGGTTTCTGCAATTTGAAAAGCAGTCTTCACAATAAACACATCATCATCCCCTTGAGCGTGGTAAACATCGAACCCATTCCTCTTTAATTCTCCAGCAAGCGCAAAATTGAAGTTTTTGTTGTTTTTGAAATTCTTTAAGAAAATTTTCGTCTTTGTTGATAACGGCGTCGATTCAGTGAAAACACCTTTGCACCAGTTAAACCACGAGTTCTTCGAATATGTGTCGTGTCTTTTGTAGATGGACCAGATGCATATCCGTCAAATACAATGACAGCATTAGGATACCTGTTGCTGATGTATCTAACGTAAGACTCGGAAATCTCTGAAAACAACATCCCCATCTTCCAGGGCACTTGCTGTAATAATGAGCCTCAATGTAGTACATATCTGTATTTTTTATCATTAACGTTTTCTTCATGCATGCAGTCCCCAACATTCCAAATCGCGTATGCAAGTTGCCATTTCTGGGACTCCCTGATAAGTCTATCAGAACCGAATAAAGAAGAGGGCACACCACAAAGTTCATATGTAAAAACATCAGGTAAGTTGTCACTAAAGTTTTATCGACATCTTTGGTTTATCATTCGAGGGTAAGAAAAAAACAACACTTATCTATTATTCTATTTATCCCACTTTTGAGTCAGTAAACCTGTTTAAAAAAACAAAATCAGTGTATGAACTACGGGGATTCTATCACTCTACCAGTATTTGTTTCAGATTAGAAACTAGGTATAAACATAGTTTTATTAGATTACTACGGTGTTATGATGGATTATATCGCACGAACTGATTGGGTGCCTTTTTTTTCACGAGCCTGCTGGAAAATTTGGAATTCAATTTTACACAATCAACGAATGCGTCACATACCATCGAAACACCACAACCATGAAATATTCCTTTGATTAATAATTACGATAAAAATTAAAAAGCAAGATTACAAGTAACATCGCAGTATATGATGTATACATTAAGATTATAAACACAGCTGTATATTGAACCAGACGTCTATGCGAATTTTTACATGTAATAATGACAAATATTATGTTTACATTAAAAATGTCATTTAAAAGTTTGGTTTTAACATCCGTTTATAGATTTTATGGCAGATATAGTCTTCCGTAGTTTTTTTATTTTTCAACAAATCCTCGCCACCGCTAGAAATCGATTTTTGGAAATAGCTTTATCAATCAAAAGCAGAATATAAATACATGTGCAGAAGAAATATAACAAATAACACACAGTAGATCAGTGAAGCTCCTGTTTTGAGACGAAACATGCTTTTATAAACGTTTTTGGATTGTGATCAATTAGAAAACACGAAAACATATTATATTTTTCATTTACGGACATTATGCATCGTTTAAACCTGTACATGCGCTAAAATATAAATTGTTCAATAAAATATATATTGCTTGACTTACCTTTCTCATTCGAATTTTGATCATTATATTCAACTGTCCGGCTTTTAAGAAATAATGAAAACCCACGATCGTTCTTCTGCAGACAACCTTATTCGTGCGTAGATCTACGGTAGTCGAGACCAGTAACAAACTATCATTTAAAATTACTAAAAAAAATCATAGATTTTACAACTTTCCCCACCATTTTTTTTCTAGACTTTTTATATTATTTATACAATGCTTTAATCAACATATCTGCGCACCCAGAAGTTATGTTGCAATATGTTATAGGTCAACGTGTAGATTGACCGGACTAATGTATTATTCATGTTAAGGGTATACTTGTTACTATTTGCGGATGAATAAGGAGGACCACAAACCGCCCTTATACGCATCGACATGAGTTTAACAAATAAGTAAGTATGTGCTCTTCGTAAACATTGAAGCACATACCATCGAAGACGCGAAATTATGAGTGACTTCACAGTTGCCAAACAGTGGTGTGTGATTTCAATTTATTTCTTGGGAGCTTTGGATCATCTGCTACATATAAGTCCTCGCTCGACATTAACGATATCAACACAACTTATTACTTGTCAGCATATGAGGGCAAATTTAAACAAGCGTGATATATTACTGTTTCTATATGTCAGTGCATTGTGTCTACGACACAATCGATTGTCTATGTATAGGTGTCAGATTGTGTTTCGATTATATCCACAGAAAACTGTTCCCTGCAAATGGAACAGTAAAGTTATGTACGTATACAAAATCTAAAATAATGCATGGTCACATAGGAAACAGCATTGAACGTCTACACTGTATACACACAACTGTAATCAAGTCCCACTCTGATACGGATGCAAATGTTTAAAACACAGCGTTCACATGTACAATTAATAATACTCGATATGTTCTGATATGGATGCAAATGTTTGAAACACAGCGTTCACATGTTCAATTAATACTACTCGATATGTATTAAAGCGCCGAAATAAAAAGAGTCTTTTTATCGATACACAGTACGCATGTGTAAATATGTTAAGTATCCTGCTCATAAAGCTGAATCGGATATAATTAATATTAATACTCCTATTTATAACGGCTTTCTATTTAACATAGTATAAAATGCTTAATTAACCGTTTGGTATTTAAGCAGAAAACTTTGCGTTTAGTTAATGTTGACACAATTTTGACGAAGTAAGTATCGACAAGTTGCCTACAATACATGGACAAGTACTCTGCTAAGCTAAGCATGAAGAACACACACATGAATTAAGGCATGTGCTTTATACACATATCTTTGCAAACTCCTATGGATATGCATGAAACTAAGCGACTTTTTCGCGAAACAAATTAAACATGTTCAATTAATATACGCACTAGTAATTGGAACATGAGTAAGTGCACACACTTCTACTTATTATGTGTTAGCGTACAGTTAATGTGCCTTGTGTATAGAACATAAGTAAACATTGGATAAAACAGACGATATGCAAAACGACCAACACTGCCTACATGCCTGCCGACCGCCAAAGTGATTACCGTATACTCCTGCACAAATTGTGTTAGCGGAATTTACTTATATAATTAGAACTTGTATGCTGCATATAATCTCACAAGATAAAACGATCATTCTAAAGTTGGTCCCTTTATATACTTGCCTGAATATGAGCATCGTGGTCCCATTGAAACCGTCGCAGTTTTGCATTCTGAGAGCAAAATACGAAACGGCTGCTCGAAGAGCATCGATCCAAAGAAGGCAGACACACTTATTGAATTTCCATTTAATGAAACATTTAGTAAAGCAATACAATTACACATAAATAAGAAACACGATTACTTTAGCATGATTTGTGCACAATATCTTTAGATGTTACTTAAAGAGCATCGCACGAAAGAGATATATTGCCGTTGAATTGGATTACTTTCGTGGAAAAAAAGGGGCAATTTATTTTCGACTTGATTAATTTGCTGATGGCGATATATATTCGTTTATTTAAGAAGTCAGCATTTCACGCAAATATATTTTCTTCAAGTGTGCATTTCGTGTCACTATGTCACCCACTTATCTTCGAATGAATATGTATGCATTGTTTGAAAGCATAATTTATATAAAAACAACACAATGTGAACACGTAATCAGTACACATGGAGGAAACCCTGCATAGTGTATATCGTTTGTTGCACGATCAGTTCTATAGAAGTTAAAAGCATTATAATACAGCATTAGCACGTTAAACGTTATATTTAACTTCCACAAGTGTGCGTTGCGGGTCACTGTGTCATCCAATTTGTTTGGTTGAGCATATGTATGTACTGTTCGAATGCGTAATTAGTATATAACAAAGCTATGTTAACACGTATTCGGTACGCATGTGTAGGCAAACCTTTATTGTATATGCCGTGTGTTGCACGTTCTATAGAGGTTAAAGGCATGAGCACGTGTTGACGTTGTATTTACAAACCTAACATTGAACACACACACACAACTAATTGAATTGTAAAGGCATTTCACAGGTCTAAGTGTTGCACACATTTTCAACTATTTATTATACCCGGTACATTGGACAAACAAGACACTGTGTCCCAACATAACAAACACGTTCTTCCCTTTTCCAATATATAATGAGTTTACCGACTTTATATGCAGAGATCGAGGCAAGTGTTTAAGTGCGCACACCGCACCAGAAACAATAGAACGTACGGTTGTCAATATAAATAAGTAACACATGTATATGCGGTTTGTGAGTTACATAGATACAACTTAAAAAATTAGTAATCGTTTTGTTGTCATAAACGAACTTTAATGCATACGAAGCGGTGTTTAACTGTTTCAGAAACTGTAGAATCAAAAGTATATCACATACACGCGAGCTAGCAAACGTAATGCTGGGTTATTTCTTACATACCACGGTGTGCCGTTGTCATTGCTGTCATATTTTTTTAAATATATGGTTATTGGTGTCTCTACCTGAAAAAGGTCGATATTCAACAATGTGTTCATCTATTTGAGGCAAGGCCGTTTACATGCGTTAGACTGTTGGATATTAAAAAATCAAAGCACTACAACAACGCAGACCATTATTTGACATAAGACTGTTACTCAGTCCAAGTTTATTGATCGGTCTTAATTTGTGAATTGACACCTTTAATAAGAAATAAATTACATTTATTGTTTGCGATTGCAACACGTTTGTGTTTATTTTACTTCCCCTGGATTGTATTTTTTTACTTTTGAGCTTGAAGGATGACCTTGACCTTTCAACACGCGAAATGTGCAGCTCCATAAGATGCACATGCATGCCAAATATCAAGTTGCTATCTTTAATATTGCAAGAGTTATGGCCAATGTTAAAGTTTTCGGACTGACTGACGGACGGATAGACAGTTTAAATGCTATATGCCACCCTATCGGGGGCATAAACATGTTTGTCAAAGTTTTCTAATTAATAAATGAATGAAAAATTCCATCTGTTAATTGTATTTATTTACCATCTAAATTTTTCTCCAATAAAATTACGTTTTGGATACATTCTTATGGAAATACTAATGTCTGTCAGTATAATGACCTCAATTTGCTTAACTTCATGACAACTGATTACATCTTATTTTTGGTTAAAACAGACACGATATCTTTGCAGAAGATGTTACTAAATATTTGGCCTTTTTGAGAAAAAAATGATGATTTATTAGAAACCACACCAACAGGAAAACCGTAGTCTCTTTGCTCAATGCCTGTAATATACAAGTGAAGGATTGTAATTCCCTGCTCAATACCTGTGATATAAAAGTGTAGAAATAAACAGCCGTGCATATAAAAACAGTTGCTGTTTATTCCACTTGCAAATGTAACAATGCCAACAATATGGGACGAATCACAGCTTATATAATTTGTTATTACTTGATGGAAGAAAGAGTTAAATGCCGCAAGACCTCACTCATTTGTATGGAAAATGTTTGTATATATAATACAGTTTCAGTTCTACAAAAGGTACTTTGAATAACTGCATTTTTATTTGAATTTTAAATTGGTTAGCATAGTTACCACAACGCTATAAATATGGCTATGTAACTAACTCTTTAGCATTTATTGTAAATGATTTCTGAATAATTTTATTGTTGTTTAATAGGTTTTAAGATAGCAATGGTTAACATAAACTGAACGAATACGTGAAAACTGCACAAAACTGAGAAAAGTATGTTTGTCTATGTATGTGCTTAATTTGGGGATCTGTTGTGAATTGTTTATAAGTTTATTTTATCCTTTAATTCATATAATATATGAATTGTTTAGAGATTGAAAAATGCATAGTTTAATTAGGATGTGTAATATTGTTTGAAAGGCTTAATAAACATTATATTTAATATTCAGGTCTTTAAAATAATATTTTAAGTTTCACCACTTTAAACAAAATGGTTTTAGTTTCACTACTTTAAAATAAATTTTGTAGGTATCATCTCTGTTAAGTTAATTTTATTTTTGTGTACGGACATTGGTTGCCATGGTTATAAGACAACTAAAGCTTTTATATACTTTGTAAATAATCAATTATACTATTGGGAAAAGGTAGATGCAAAATTGTGAATATAATGTTTCATTTTCAGACATATTTTGCAGTTTCATTTCGTTTTGTTGTTATCTTATCTGATACAAATGTACTGCGAACTAATATAGAGCAAATTTACATAAGGCCCAACAACTCTTTTAATAGACACTTTTACTTTGTATCTGAATTTGGAATGGGCGTTTTTTTCTAATATCAGTAATAAAACAAGAAACAATGAACAAAGTCTTTGCACATAAAGGATTTCAATAATTTGATTATTCACAGTGTTTCTATGGTAAACAATAAACCTTGTATACTTTTTCCTTACATTTGAGTAGTATTAACTATATCGTATTATAAAAACCACATGCAATTTATTTCTTACTGCACTTTTGTAGATTGTTTTAAAATGTATATTCTTATTTTATTGACATGAAAATATATATGTTGTTTGTTTTAATATGAATTTCTAAAGCCTCCTTTTTTACCTTAAAGTCTCTTACCTTGAAATGAAATACGTGTTAATCAATACATATAGATGCAATTTAAAAGTTTGCAAAATTGTCATTAAATCTATAGCTTAGTTAGCAAGAAATTGATATGTTTTCTTAAATTTATTTTGCCTTATACGTTGAGTGGCTTTAAATTGAAACATATTTCAATAATCTTAATAGTTCCGCGTTTTACAAACATAGAAGCTTCTGAAAAATGTGATTAACTCATTTTTGTCCATGTTCCCGTTTTCAACCAAAAATACGAAAACAGGCCACATAAATATAATAGTAGATGCATATGCAAGCAGAAAGTGTGTAGGGACGTCATCACGTTTTATTTAGCAATATATGTGCCCTTAACGTATTTGTTACAGCTTTCTTACAATATATTTGATTTTCGATTACAGTTGTAGCAATACATATAACGGCTATTTCCGCTGTCTACATTTATCGAGTACGAGCTTGAAATACTATCGCAATACCAACTTGAGGGGTGAGTACTACTAATTGGATATTTTTAGCCGATAGAAAGTAATAGCATTTTCATGTTGAACCGGAGACAGTTCGCAAATGAAATACAAATTGCCATTGTTAAGGTTTAACTGCGGTTGAAAAACATTTCTATAACATAATCACACTTGGTCTTTCCAAAAGTTATACTGCATAGACACACTGATCAATATTACCAACATGTCTTGCTTAATCACTAACTAATAACTTAGAAGTAAATGTATCTTAGGGACAAAGACGATACAAGTTGTATTTTGAAAAAAGCCACCTTACCGCTTGGAACTGTTTTGCGTGAGATGTCCAAATTTACGTCAAATGTCGGTCGCACAAGCATTAATTCGAATGAACAATGCATGGAGAACATACAGTCTTAACTAAAACATTTTTTGCGCGTTTACTGTTTGTCTTAGCGCAGGTGGGACGTGCTGTTTTCAAACGTATTGATTCTTTAGGTCATATCACCTTCTGAAATCGTTAGAAGTGGGTGTAGTAATGTATAACACTGATTCTTTATATTAACCTTCTATAAAAAGATTTGAACAGCATGCACCCATACAAAATAGCATAAACTTCAGTGATACATAAACCATTTCTAATGAAATCTTTCAAAGAGAGTAAATAATCACATGATTTCACCTTATAAACCACTTTCTTCTTGGGCGTTGTACGTCCTTATTTTCTTATTTTGATAATAAATCCATTGATACCAGCTGGAACATACACTATTGTAGAAGATAATGTTAGAGTATGATTTTAGAGTTTTATAGAATTATTTCATAAATAAGCACTTGTGTTAAGTTTTATATATTTAGATAGTCGGCTGCCCACTGTTAGAAGATATTTTCATGAGGGAGAAAACACTGCTCATGCTGCCAAAAGTGTTGAGTAAATGTTTTCAAATTCATCAACAAATCGATGATGACCTTATCTGTTGCTTACTGTAAGATCGAGTTCATATTCTCAATAATCTAATATAAACAGTTAATAAGTTCTGAATTGCATCGTCCAACATTCAACATTCATGAAATTGTCTTTGTCGATTATGTTTTTGCGACAGAATAAGTATGTTTTAATGTCTAGCACAATATCATTCTTTAAGTAAAATGTGTACGTACTGTCGTACTAACATATAAACTTGATTCAATTCCGAGACAATGTGGTGTCTGTTCTGGGTTATTGATTTTGTATAAATTAAAAATGTATTTCAGATAAATGATAGTCATATGAACTTTTTAATTTATCGATTAACTAATGTCTACACCTTAACCATCGTTAACTAATGTCTACACATTAACCATCGTATACCGTTCGATTGTTTTAGTGTGAGTTTTTGAAACGAAACTTATTTTTAGTTTTTGTCATAAACTGCACGTGTATCTTGTTTAATTATAATAGACCCATTTATTTCTTAAATTCTATTTTTTTCATTTGTTATAATGCAAGTATGTATATATACTATTTGTAGGTATTAACATGTTATTAAAAATAAGAATAGATACACATATAATGATGAGCATTGTCTTCTAGGTCCTTCATAGTTTATATCACACACAATGCAACACGATAAGGCACATATATATATATATATATATATATATATATATATATATATATATATATATATATATATATATATAAGGAATAAAGACAGTCATTATCGAAAGTAAGTGCTCGCAGGCTGCCTTTGGTTTTCATTAAACATCAACCGAATTTATGTCTCACGCCTAGTTAGATGTTTGATAATATCGTTAAATGCAAATAACCTATTTATAGAAACATTATTCTCTTCAGCTAACCATTGAACACTGTTGAAATGTTAATTCTAATTGTGTGACAAAATTGATACACAGTATACAGCTAGTAAAAGTTACTTAGATACAGTATGCGTTACTAATCGATTGGACAGTGTTTTAAGTTACACTTGCATACGAGAGTCATGTTTTCAAATTTATGTATATGTTGATATGCATAACATTACAATGTTTGCTGCGTAATCAAAAACAGTAAATATTGCATGTGTTAAATTTTAGTAACCACAATACAATAAATCGTTTAAGGACAAAACGCGAAGACAAATCTTAGTACAACTCCTCTTTGAGTTCAATTAATGAATGGCCACATCTAATCAACGTCAACATGAATAATTAGTTTCCGTTTTGGCGGCGAGTTGATTTATTGTAATATCATCATCAAACCACATAATCTATTTCTTGAACAAATCTGCATAAATATGGTAGACAAGTCAATCGTTTATGTGAAGACAATACTTACTGCTGGTTTTTTCAATGTCCACGAAAGCCGAATATTTACTTTTGTTATATGTTATGTCGTCAGATAAGGAGTTCAGTTTGAAGTATATTGAATGAAGAAATGCGCATACGTTTTTGTCATAGGTAAAAACACGGTTATACTGTAATTCCAGATAAAAAAACAGAACAACACTTGTTTGAATGCAAAATGACCATGTGTCTATACTTGATCATGCGGGGAACAAGCTACAAAATATATGATAAATTGAATTCGCAGTGCCGCGCAGGATACAAAGCATTCCGGTTTTAGTTGTGTTCGACTTTCACGTCATCGTGTGTTTGCATCGGCAGTTACTACCATTTAGTATTTATTTATGATCAAAATTTGGAATTTTAGACAAAAGTCTTATTTAATTATAAAAAGGATACTTTCTTGAAAAGCAACAATAATAACCAGCAAATTAAATTTTATATTGTATAGACAATGATATATTGCAATAGTTTGCATAATTAATGAGTACCTTACAAGGAGTTTTACAAAGGTTGGTAAACGTTGTTTTACATTAATATACACTCTATTTTAAACCTAATAAAATCGAATCATACGAATACATTGCTTAGACATATACATGGAATTAGACAATGCATGTTTGTAAGATCTTGCGTATGGTATATTGAATAATTCATCCCTCTACAACACAATACCAAATCCTTGAGCTCATGCTGACTTGAATCGGTTGAATCCCTTAACATGCACCACCTTATTTACGGTGACACAAACTGCTGAACACTGGTTGTTTTTTCGTTCATAGACAAACAGTGACACTTTTGTCTACTGCTTCGTTATTAGCTGAGTTAACTTTCACTTACATATGTTATTCTTATGTTTGTAAACAAACAGTAGAAGAACCAACTCATCAAATTAACAACGACAGACATGGGTGTTGAAGAATTGCCCATTCTATACATTCTCCTACACGTACTTACACCAAAGTGTTACACAAAATTGTGGCACTTACTTAAGTAGTTTATGATATCCCTGTTCTCAGATATTAACACATATTACCATAATTTTGTAATGTTGAAACGATTTATTGAAACAATATACTTATAATGAAATAATCATGAATTAATTAATACATTAAACAACCTTTAATGACGACAATGTCGATGCAATACAAATCACCAGTTTGTTTCTCTTTACCGCATGTAGAGTGATACCTAGCGTAGCATTTACGTTACTCTAGCGAAATAAACCTCTTAGTTGCCACTAATGCTTAAATCAGTTTTAAGTGATGAACAATTAACTCGAAGTTGTTCTTCAATTAAATAGTTTCATCCTACACATGTCATACATAAGTTTCCGTTTTGCGTACGTCATGTTGATTAACACCATTTCACGTAATTGGAATGGCTTTTGCATCGTCAATTTGAAACAATGCATCACTCATAATGGCGTGTTTGTTAAAGGTTTTTTTTCAAAAACAATAGTGTTACATGTTATCACAACAATTCTATAATAAAAACGTGTCGTCTTAATTTCCAACACTTAATGATTCGATTTGGAGTAAGTTGGTGGTTACTGTAATCGGAGAATGCGTTGCTTTAACTTTTAAGCGTATTTCATTTTTTGACAGTACTTACTTAATTCATAAGATATCTATAAAGGCGATCATTCATATAAAACGTTGCTGAACACATCGTTTGGTTGTTACAAAACATCGCAAATGAATCGTTTAATGCTGCATTTCGTGTTGGTGCATGATACGCGCTCAGAAAAATGTAACAATTCTACATAACTATATCGTAGATTTAAACTGGCAATACACGTTACGTCTGTGGCATTTAGGACGGTTAATTAATAGCAGCCAATCGTTACTGGTAACCTAGAAACAAATCAAGACCGAAAGCAGCATACGCGGAAAAAATAATAAACGAATAATAATTCAAGTCCGGATGGTCATATTCCTGTTATCGGAAGACAAGAGTGTCACATATATATCCTATGTTATTTGAGTCTGACACGATATTGCCAAAGATCATCCAACATGATAATATTGAAAGTCCTTAGAAACAAATACCAGTTTGATTGATTTTCAGGAATGCCAGAGAACGCGGACGTACATGCACAACGGGGTTACTTGCTGGTAACGTATCATATGTTGCGAACATTATATTAATTGTAACATCAGACAATAACAAAAGTCAACGTGTGTTATATAAAGTTATAACCGGCCAACACATTATATATATATATATATATATATATATATATATATATATATATATATATATATATATATATATATATATATATATTTATTTATTTATTTATTTATTTAGTTATTTATTTATTCATAAACGTCCGAGCGAGGTCAATTTAGAATCTGTCATAAGCACATAGTGCTAGTATAATGGTGACAGAAATGCTTTAACAATTAGTGTCGATGTAGGATTGGTGCTCAAGCACTCGTTAGAGTGCTTCTCCGTAACTGTTATATATGTTTTGGCTTTGGAAAATATTGTGGGCAATGCGAATATTTAATAATAGGTTGCACTGGACAATCAACGGTACGCCTTATCGATAATATATTGGTACGGTACGGTGGCCATCTGCGATATGGCGTTTATATTGATATGATAGAAATTGCATAAATAATTGTTGGCACGTGGCGAAGCTCTTTGGCAATAGTAAGCGTTGTATTTTCTGGTTGCGAAGCCTGAATTAACGAGAAATTAAATACTGTGAAACCATTATTAATCGTAAGGCATTAATTTTCATAAATTTCGTCAGACGACCGATCGGCGAATTTAAGATCCTAACGAACAATCATGCTCTATGTTTGAACAAAAACAAACACTAAGTTGAACAATATTTTAAAACTTTACCGTAGACATGAGGCATTAAATTCCAACATAATCCATGCATACATTCACTGCTGTTTCGTAATCAAGATTTATCCGGTTTTGACACAAAGGGATGTACATTGCATAAGGTACTTAACTGACACGTTACACTTCTTTAAAACGCGTGTGCGGTACAGCTGTATCGAATGCGTTGACTTCGTTTATGTAGAGTAGTAATGAATTAGCGCTAATTGTTTATTACTTTATTACCCATTAGGTGCATTGTGTTTTTTAGGGGTGTTGCATATTAGCCACCACGCAGCGAATGCCGATGAAAGACAATAAACCAAATGAAAAGATGACGATGTGTGATCAACATGCGTATTTATCACACATTAATAAAGAATATTTCAATTGCTGTTTGTTGTTTGATTGTTCGCGTTTAACCACACTTATTACTATTTTATATGTATCAATTTATTTATTTTTAAATTATTGACATTATTGATTTATATACCGGTAGTTTACTTTTTAAGAACAAACACACACATAGAGTTTATAGTTTTAATGTTGATATCAGAAAAAAAAGCATTTTATTTGAAAAAAAAACACATAACAATCTGGAACCTCTTTCGTATTATAATAATAGAATAAGACCAATTGGCAATTGGCTTCGTTGTCACAAACACTCGTAAACGGTTATTCGATCCCACTTGTCCGCTAATCATAACAATGAACGTGTGAATGGCATACATTAAGAGGGTCCATTACTGTCCCTTGATAACAAAGACTAGTTAATTGGCATGTGACAAACAGGCCCCACCTCCTGCAGTGATTCTCAAGTGTGTTCCCGCATTCGTACCACGATTTTTCGCAACTGCGATTGATCGCGAATATGTATTACACACAAATCGGATATTGACTGACGCATTTTTTTTAAATTCAAAATCAGAAATCGGCGAATTTAAGTGCTGCCGAAATCGTCATTATGATAAAATGACGAAATTTTGTGCTGTCGAAAATAAATGGTTTCACAGTAACAAGTGCGGCTGGGTTTGGACTATCTTTAGTGCAGTTTTCCGTTCTCCTCCGCGATATGCATCAGTTGTAGTGCATGTCTATAGCTGAATTGTTATTACACTCATGTAATACTCTGTTGTAAATATCCCGCAATTTTTAATTACAAATTATTTATATGTTTGCATTGTTCCTGTCCTATACTTTGTATTGATCAAGATAGCAGAGAGGAGAGGACAGCGGATATGACATTAAGCGTTTGAATATATATGATACTGATATCGATGGCTGTAGTGACTTTAAAAATGAGGAAGTTAATGTTCACATATATATGTGTTATTCATAACAATATGATTGTGAATTAAATAATGTTATTTTATTTTTCCATAGCAAAGCCCCCATTGTGCCCGAGCCTGGATACTCACAGAACGATGAAGAAGACAAGAAACACGACGACAGCGAAGATGACATGAATCGTTTAAATAAATACCATACATTTATTGATGTTTGTATTGACTTTATACTGTGAAACTGCACGTTAACAAACTATGTTTACTTTACTTTGTTTCTCAGAACTATCTGATAAAAAAAAAGAAACAGCAATATTTTATTATTCATTTATTCTTGCTGTTAAACTTTTTTCTTGTTTTAATCAATATGATTTTCACGCATTGTTTGGTCTGACATAATAACCTGACAGGTCTGACAGGCCTGACAGAAAATGTCAAAGGCTGTTGAGCTTCGGGAAGTCTAGTAATATAAGCCGATGCGAGCCATTACTTCAACTTATTGAAATAATATGAGCAACAATACTAAAAAAGTCATTCATGTATACTTAAAAGGATAAATGCTAGATTGTACACATGTAAACTTAAATACCCAATGCATGTATTAGTGAATATGAAGTAGTTATATATTCATGCAGATAGCACAAATGAATGCCTCCATTCATAACAAATTTACCACAAACCATCCATTATGTTTGGAACGTTAGTTTAGTGCATATTAGGTCATTCGTGTTGGATTATGTATAATTACAATTGTGCTTAACATACAATGATCGATGTTGTATGAACATTCGTATTTGTAAGCATTATTTGTTCCCAATACTTCATGCACAATTTTATTTTTAGGACCACAAAGTAAGTAAAAAGCAAATATATTTCCAAAATATGTATTACTGTTTTGAAACAAAACATATTGAAATTGTGCAACTATAGTTACCTCCTTGCATAACGGTCCTATATCCATGCCGATCATCCCTAAAATTAAAATATTTTCGAGTCAGTGGATGGATTTATTTAAAATCAACGATTCTGCCACGTGCAATCAATTATAGTTTAAAGCGTTAGTGCACTTGTGGTATTTTCAGCAAAGTATGTTGATGGTCTATCGCACAAGGTCTCGAGTTATGCATTAACAATCTAAAGTTTACAAAACTGAAAGAACATAGTGTGCATTCCACAGTCAAATGAATATGTTTGCTATAGAGTTTGTGAACTAAAATATATATTTAGCGCATAACTGTTCAATATAAAATCACAAATTAGGTGTATTAATGGTATATGTTGTATACTGAGGCAAATATAGTATTGTATCCCTTTCCATGCAATTTCATTGACAAATCACAGCTTTTCTGTATTGTGTGTAAATTGTAGCTCATGGGTGTAACCTCCGCAACATAGTTCAAACAGGGTCACACTTATGTTTGTGATTTCCGCCGCAGAATATGTGCTTTTCTTGTTCAATGCGCGTAAATGTTTAAGAGCTGTCAACAACAACTTTGTACAAACTCACTCTATGTGCTTAAAACGTAAGTTTAACATGTATTGCGAAATGTTTGTTTGATGACAGTATAATTGAAATTGTGGAATGCACATAAGGGTCAATATTGTATTACATTGCTTACCTTGTATATTCCTTCTTCTAAAACAGTACGAAACGGAGAAGCGACGCAAGGACAACAAATATAGAAATGCGTGCTTTTAAATGTGGGTTGCTGGCGTGGATACATGTATTTTATTTTTATATGCATACAGAAGGATTGTATAGAAATGATAATAATAATGCTCAAAGTGTATATCCAAGACAACCTATCTTTAGGAACAGTAGCAAACATACATTGAGATATCCCTATGCAATAGAGAGAGAAAACATATTGCAAAATTTAGAAGAATTTGTATCCTACGATCAATTCAAATTTATAAGACTTGTAAAGATGTGTTTTAAGTCAAGGTAATGCATCACACTGAATCCTTCCCTCTCAATATTTAAACGGAAAATCATACATCACTGCTTAGCAAATTTGAACGCGTAGTAAATTAAACATTTGCATTTAATTGAAATCCATGCGTCCACATTGCACTTTGCGTAAAACTGTCACATTGAAAACAACCCGATGCATGTACATTTAACAAATTGCCGTTTGTGAACTGCAATGATACAATTTCTAGACCATCACAAGATCTAATCTATATGACCAGATAATGTGTCTGTTGAGTTCAGAAAGCTTATCATAACGCACTTTCTGTTGCTAATCTTCTACATTATTTCAATTATCCGCCCCTATATGTCCGTGTTTAATCTCTAGACTATATCAAATACAACACAATCAAATAGCGCTGTCATGAATGAAGCGTAAATAATATCCTTTTTCAGTATAACATATTGGTATCCTATAACAAATATTCGGTCTGATATTAAGTTATGTATGTCATGTTTGATTGTTAGAGCTGCATCTAAACAAAACATATGCATAATAAATAAGCCTTTTGTCAATTGTGATTCGTAGACATTATTGGCAAATACATTTGAACTGAATTCCTTGGTGGCTTAATCTTATGAAACAAACAGAACAGAACAGAACAAAACTTTATTTCAAATTGTACATAGTACATCGTCTGTCTTAGCCATGTAATAGTATACACTTCAAAAGGTCACGTGAAAAAGAAAGTGGGTGTACAATAATAATTAGTGCACTTAACGTATTACATAATACATGACAGTGGTTAGAAACAATCGCAATGTTAAAACATATTGTGACAGGTGGCAATCGATTATCATGTTGTTTATATTTATGTAAAATAAACCAAATTGAGAGTGGATTATCTAACGGGTCCGTGTATATACCGTCTTTTCCTTTTTCGTTTTAAATTTGATACAACAAAACATGAAAATGAACGCATATTAATTCATATTCCGATTTTCTTATAACCGAAACACATACAAAAAACTAATTTGAGTTCTTTGTATCGTTTTTCGGTGTACTAATAACAAAACAAAATACGAAACTTATTCCCTATTCATATTTCTTTTCAATTTCAATTATACAAATATCAAAATTTGACAATTGCAACACAGTGCCTGCATCCATTTACGGTTTTTGATTTGATTATACGGTATACGGAAAACGACGGGCGCTCCGCTGTTTTTTGGGAGATAAGTCATGATTTATCTTCTTGTGCAGTTGCCTCCCTTCGACACAATTAAGCCATTGCATTCAAGAAAAAAACTAGTTTTATTGTTTAATTAAACATTAATTTGGTGGTAAACTAATTATCAAACAACGTTTCCCTGGTCCTGTATTTTCTGTAGCTCAAGCCAATAAATTAACAATGCCATTATAATGACAATATAATTAATGAAAGGCCTATGGAAGCTTATAATCTATCAATCTATCTATACTGTCTGACTCCCCTGTCGGGTATTATTGACATTTTATTATAATGTGCTATGACAAATATGGCTTATGGGGCTGCGAGTAAAGTATTGCATCTAATTACATAAGCAAACTAGGCCAACCTCATTTGAAAAAGTGTTGAATTTAAAGAAAACTTGTTGGATATTTATGAATAAACGAACACATTTGACATAAAAAGTTGTTAAAGACAATGTACAATTTAAAATTTACTGTGTATATTCTGACACTAAAATATAATAGCTAACAACATTCAGTAAATATTCTCCATGATATGTGTTGCATCAGAACCAAAAAAGAAAAGTTGTTATAATTGCTTTTGGCCAAATGCTTCACTCATTGCATTTCATTTTGACGTTTGATAGGCCCTTTTAAATGTTTAGTACCTACAGAGAAATAATAATTATGTAAACAGAAAGAACATAACTGATAGTTTAAGAATTCTTTCATATATTAATATTCATATGATTTCGTGCTAGTTATTTAGTTAATACATGGATGAGAAATTGAGAATTTAGTAATTATACTTAGATGATTTGATCTAAGTCTACTAGAATTTTAGATGAGTATGGGGACGTTGTGAGACAGCTTATTGGGGTTTACGGAATAACCCATCAACAGGTATCTGGATACCTGATTAACACTTACAACATTCAGAGAGGTGCTTCTGAACGCTCAGTAATAATATACTGCCAAGACAACAACATCAGAAAAGGAGGTCCACTTGTAAGAGAGGATGATCTAACTGTGGCAGTGCGTGGAGCAGTCGAACAGGTTTATACATAAAACACATCTCCTTGTTCTTTTACTATTCCATAACAAAATGCTTAGATGTTTTTCAGATAAGTGGAATCTAAAAATATTAAAATCAAAATTAAAGCCGGCATTGTCCATTTCACACCAGATTTTATAGAAAGAACAGGTGGTGTTTTTTTGTATTTATTTTGTTAAAGGCAACATATTTTTTTATACGACTGTCTATTTGAGTGCTCAACCGTTAATGTTACAAAATGGCAAAATTAAGATATATGGTGGTTTCTAAAATAAAAATGACATTTAACAATTTATTTGTTCTGAAACAACCTTTTACCATTTTTGCATATTTATTTTGCTAAGAAGCCATTGCTTCTGAAATGTATGTCAAATGGGTTCAATGAATCAACATTATGAGTTATAAACATTTTACCTCTGTAACTTTTAAGAGCAATACTGGTACAGACTCTCAAAATTGTGTTGTCTATGCGGCGCAAGGGATCATTTTCTTTGTGCATAGCGTGTTTCAGCATATCTGATCTGGTAATGTCTTTGTAAGTTTGTATGATGAAACTATAAAGTATGAATCTTATTTGTGTTTTAGGTTGGACCATCTTTTGGCCGGAAAATGATTACCGGATATTTGGCATCACAGGGCATGCATGTGTCAGAAGTGAGGGTGGGACAGGCACTTCGGAACACACATGTTCCATACAACCAAGAGAGACAAAGTGTACGACACTTTAATCTCAACTGTTTTAATGTATTCATATGAGCCTTACATTTAGTTTACTATATAAGAAGCATTAACAGCATGTAAAAAATGATTTACAAACAATCGTTTGCAGATTGTATTGAGCTTTAAAGGGGCCTTTTTACAAATATTGGCATATTTTGACGTTTAATGTCATTAAATGCTTTATATTGATAAATGTAAACATTTGAACTAAAAAGCCCCAGTAAAAAATCAAGAATAAAATTAAAAAATAGAAAAAAAGTAAACCACAGCAGGACTCAAGCCACTGACCCCTGGAGTCCTAGAGTAAAAAGTCTGCGCATTAGACCACTCGGCCATGCTTCCTTACACAATGAACGAAGTATTTTATACATCATATAAGCGATCCTCGTAGTTTCACAAAATATAACGACAACAACAGAACTCTTCAAATTATTCAATCGTTTCGCATTGCAACGCTTTATAATTTTCAGGTTTTTAAATTGTCAAAAGATGCATATAAATATTCTTTTAGAGCAAAGTAAATGTTCAGTATAACTTTTTCCTCTTAAATATCATAACTCAAACGAAAATTTGCGAATCTGAAACCACTTTTTTCAATTTTGTCAATTTACCAAAGCGTGAAAAGGCCCCTTTAACCAAAAGACAATACCATCAAATTCCAATAACTATTCTTTTATCATAAGTTTTAAATTTGACATAAGCTTGAAAGGGAACATGAATAAATAAAATGGAATTCGAGCAAAAACTTAGTGTCAATTTTCTACAATCCCAAGGAATAATACAAAAGATAAGGAGAAACTTCACGCTTGCTAAAACTCACATTTATTAGATCATATTTTAAAATCACATAATGGCTGTAACGAAACATTTTGATGGTAATTTCAGTTTTAATTGTGAAAGCTTTTTGTTGGGAAAAGGAAGACAAGAATATCTTTTTCAACAATAATGCGTTTTATTTAGATATCTTTGTAAATATAGTACATTTTACATATATAAGTTATCGTTTCATTTACTTTTAAGGGATAATGAATTTTTGACTGAGATCCTATTAGATAATAGTTATTCTGAAGCCTTTAAGTGTTCTTTTATAGGGAGCTAGGAACCTGAACCCAATTCCCTACTATGCTGAATTCTTTCGCCATAAGCTCCACATGGACCAAATGAAAGGCTGGGGATGTTTTGGTGTTACACATGTACTAGTAATTGACGGGTTCAGCAGAAAAATGGCAGTTAAAAACAACCTACTAATATATGATTGCGTATATCGGTAAGTTCGCCTGTTTGACTGTGTTTACTGTTATTATGCAGAAAAAATATCATTTTAATGTATTATTACTTATGTTTTAATTTTAACTGTACATGTTACCTACATTTCATATATATGTGAGATATGTAATTACAAGGAGTAAATATGTTAGTCAAATAAATTAGTTTTATGGAATTATATTTTATAAAGTATAATTTAGAGTATTTTTCAACTTCTTACAGCCAGGCTGTTCTGACGTATGGCATGTGGGATCAGGTCAGGATTGACCACGTGACAAAATTGTACCTCTGCCTGTACATGCAGGAACGAAATGCGACACGGCGGAGCAATACGGCAAGAATGCCGTACATACAGTCACAGTAAAAACGAGTAAGATTGCTTTCCAATCAAATAATTATTGATATGGCTATCAATGTAAAATTCCTCATGTTTGTGTCAAGTTTGTGTTGGTTGGTGTGGTTATCGAGTGGTAACACTCTGGTCTACCATTCCAGAGGTCCCCGGTTCAATTCCTGGCTGGTGTACTGAAACTTTCAGAAATTCTTCAAGTGTTTCCCACCCAACTAGAGCTGTACTGGTATAAAACCCAGGTACTTTTCGCGTGTATCGGTGCTATACACTGAGCACGTAAAAGAACCAAGGGATCTATTCACAAAGAGCTAGGGTATCGCACCCGGATTCCTTGTATCCAAATACTGTCTCTTCTGCTTGCTGTCTCTTCAGCAAACAAAAAACAAACAAAAATTGGAAATAAGTTCTTGCACGTTCATGGGTTATCCTTGACTGCAAGGTCAAAAGAAAAACATACATACATTATCCTCTTAGCATGGCAGACTGCATGATTATTTCCAAAAAGCATAGTTCCTTTATTTCCCATACTGATAAATGTTGCAATTCTTAGTCATCTTCATTATTTTAAGAATCACAAAATAGAGCGAATGTGGCCAGAGGTCAACCAGCGGGTTAATTACCCCCTAAAGGCAGTTTTGGTAGATATGGTCAACCATGGACGATCAACTGGTGAAGTTCTGTGTTTCCAGCCTACTGTTACTGATAGCAGAATATAGTTTGACAGTTTTATGCATTCCTGGAATAGTCACCGCATTCCAGGTTAGATATGGCAACCATATTACTTTGTTTTAATTTAATTTCTTTATATTTCATATTGATCTTGATTACGATTGTGTCCGTATGTTTTAAAATATAAAAATGAATGATGCAGTAAAAATGAGATAAACATATCTTAGATAAACGTTTCTGCATAATGTGTATATACATGCATGATGTTATATACAGATATTATATGTCCCTAAAATATGTCAACAATTTTAAAACGGCTTTTTTAGCTCAATGTTACTGAAGCATTTTGTGACCGAGCCGCAAAGTATTGATCCTGCGTGAATATTGTACATGCTTGTTTATTGAAAGTGTTTTCTGTTATCTTATAGAATAGTGTTTCTGTTAAGGCATTTATAAAAGTTTGGTCTTAATATACATGTTGAAAAACAGGTCTCTTTATGCCTCTGAAGGTGGTCATATAGTGATCGCATTGTCTGAAATTCCATACTTACATGTTTTATTGAATAGTGCGGTTAATCTTGATCAGGCCCCTTTGCAAAATGCTGTTAATAAAATAATAGAACTAACGAGACACTATTCCTCATAATTTATCGCTTGTATGACAGAGGGGGTTATCACGTGATAGTCAAGATGGTGATGTCTTATGTATATGCAGTATTTTTCGCTTTTTAATAATAACTTTTGTTTAATGTTAAATGCCGCTCACGTTCCTGCCAAAACAGTGAAAAAGTGATAAGTGGTCTTTGCGTTTTAAGATTCGCTGTATATCTTGACTTCACTTGCTATTAATTTTGTTAAGTTATTGTGTGATCCCACTAAGAAATTTTGTAGCGAGTTAAATTTAGATGTAGAGCGAATATTAATACAAAATAAATGCTGAAAACTTTCTTCATGATATGGCAGGAAAGTGAGTTAAACAATTAATAAAAGTAATAGAGGGTATACAACAACAAACAATACCTGTCTCAGCATGGACTTCGCCATCTTGACTTTCACATGATTACCCTCTCTGTTACACAATTGATTAATTATAAAGAATAGCGTATACGCACTGTATAAGCACAATTTTAGCTAGACTTGTAACCTTACAGTCATAGCTATGCTCTGGAAATTTTCTAGTAAAGGTTAATGTGCAACACCTCCATTTTTTTAAGATTTTAAATTCAGACTTCAGTGTTATTCGGTGAGGTAACTTACCACGATCTATAACTCTTGAAATGGAGCAGAATTATGCACCTTTTAAGCTCACCTGTCACGAAGTGACATGGTGAGCTTATTTGACAGTGTGATGTCCGTCGTCCGTTGTGCGTGTGTGCATGTGTGCGTGCGTGTGTCCGTCAACGATTTGTTTGTATAGACAGAAGAGGTCACAGTTTTCATCCAATATTTATGAAATTTGGTCAGAAAGTTTATCTTGATAAAATCTGTGTTTGGATTGTATTTGGGTCATCTGGGGTAAAAATCTAGGTCACTAGGTCAAATAATAGAAAAACCTTGTGTAGACAATAGAGGTCACAGTTTTCATCCAATCTTTATGAAATTTGGTCAGAATGTTTATCTTGATAAAATCTGGGTTGGGATTGTATTTGGGTCATCTGGGTTCAAAAACTAGGTCACTAGGTCAAATAATAGAAAAACCTTGTGTAGACAATAGAGGTCACATGTTTCATCCAATCTTTATGAAATTTGGTCAGAATGTGTATCTTGATAAAATCTGGGTTGGGATTGTATATGGGTTATCTGGGGTCAAAAACTAGGACACTGGGCCAATTCTAGTAAAACCTTGTGTATATGAAAGAGGTCACAGTTTTCATGTCTTAATGAAATTTTGTCAGAATGAATTAATTAATGAAATCTGGCTTGGGATTGTATATGGGTCTGATGGAATTTAAGTTGATGCAGCAAGGTAAGTCAGGTGAGCGATTCAGGGCCATCATGGCCCTCTTGTTTATAATTGGATTAACCTTAATTAATGGAGCGTGGAAAATCTCCATATTTAGTACAGGTATAGAAATCACATGTGTGTTCAGGGTCTGTATATAATTAACTGGCTAAGACCTAAAACATTTCCCCTCGTTACATAAGAATTGTGTCCTCTATTGCTCTTGTGCAATATGGTTAAAGTTTAGCTTGAAGATAATTGAGGTGAAAATGCAAAGTCACTTATTTAGGCTTTTACCACTGCCTTGGCATTAAACAGAATTATGCCCATTTATTTAATTTAAGCAATCATGTTAACGTTTGCGTGAAATAATCTTTATCTTGTTATCTACAGTAGAAATTTCTTAACTATGGAATCACAATGAATCACTTAGTTATCATTATATATGGTCACTGACAAAGGGTTTTAACTCTGATATGCAATTTAGCAGAATAAAGCCCATAGTATTTGCATTGACTTACCCTGATAAAACGTTGAATATGGCAAGCTAGAATATAGCTCAGCATTGAAGGCCATTATGGTCAATGACACTTTAAAAAGATATAAGGTTTCATTTGCATTACTTCATTATGGAAACATTCGGATGAAATTGTATGTGTAGGCTGATGATATGCTGATCTAGCGTGGTATTGCATTTGGGACAATTCAGGAATAGGTCAATTTTACATATTAGAAAAACATATTCCTTTAAAAGCATTTAATTTTAGATGGAGGAATTTTGCTTTCCTTTAATATGACAGAAGCATACATGCCGACCTAGCTGTGAATCACATTTTGAGAGATTCTTATAGAGGAACGAGTATACCGACAGTAACGTGATATTATGTTAAACTTGTACATGTCTGATTTTTATTCAAATAACTATCCCCTGCCAAAGGCGAAGGGATATAGAATTGGCATTGTCCATCTGTCACAAATCTTATCAGGGCTGTATCTCAGAAACTATATAAGATATGAACATGAAACTTCATGGCTGTATAGATATGCACAAGAACCATAACCTTTCAGTTTATTTAATAAGATTTATTTCCCTTTGTTATTTAAGTATGTTGGTAGTTTTCAGGGATATACCTCAGATAGGATACAAGATTGCAACATGAAACTTCATTGATGTATAAATAACAATGAGGAAAATTGTAATACATACAAAACAAAAACCCTACCCCTAATTACATATTTTTTTAGGATTCTACTGTCTATCAAGGGATTTGCATTGATCCATAAACAAAATATATGTGGCGGGGGTTATCAATTCAGCGAATTTACTTGTAAGTTTTGATTTAATATATAGATGTGATTTAATGTATTAAATGAATTTCCATGATAATTGCATAACACAATAGCAATACATGTATCTTTGTTCAGCGTAGCTGCTCTCTTCAAGTAATAAAAACAATTGAATTACTTAATACATTTTATTCACATCTTTTTATACAACACATGAGAGCCCTTAATTCATTTAATATACATTTAATTAATACTCTCAACTATTCCCTTAAGGACATGCACCGCCTCAGTAAGCCCTGTGACGGCATGTCGTGTTCCGTCCTGGCTCCTGCACTTCGGGTATCTGGCTGGCGGTGGATTCTCATACCAGGTGTCCACGTTAGTCTTGCATCCCACCAGGAATGTTCAACATGTTGCAAAAATAGGGTGCGACACTGGTCCTGAATTTGACACTTAAGGTTGTTATATGGTTCAGGGCAAAGGTTTTAATGTCTTTAGCTATGGTTTGACACACTGTGATCTTTAACAATTAAATCAGCATAATTGTGTTTGATGTTTCCGTTGTAGGATAAAAAATATGCTTATAACTGTTATACAATTATTTGAAATAAAGACCATAGTGTGAAAATAACACAAAATTGAAGCTAAGAATTGTCCATTATTTCATTTTATAAGTTAAAACGATTGCATGTTACAAATTAATTAATTATATTGAATAATGTTTTGTTTTGTGTTGTACACAATTTTCCCACTTTATGAATGACTGTCATAATTGACTGAGTGTGTATGAAATGAATAAAATAATTTAATGTTCGACTAATAAATGTAACTTTACAGATAACACAAGCAAACGCGTCCTTGATGGCGCGTTCTTCCTCCCGGCTCACGGCCACCACCACTTTCCCTGTAGTCAGCTGGCTCAGTTGCCTAAACGGCCCGGGCCTGGTCCATCACCTGGTCTAGAACATCCCGGCCCCATCAATAGCCTCATCCTCTCGTGTGCCTTCGCGTCGTCTGTTTAAAAAAATATACTTTAGCATTTATTGAGAAACAAATGCATGTAATAAATGCTGAAAGCAAAGTATAACCTTAAAAGGATCTTTTCACGGTTTGGTAAATTGAAAAAATTGAAAAAAAGTTGTTTCAGATTAGCAAATGTTCGTTTAAGTTATAAAAATTGTGAGGAGACAGTATTACTGAACATTTATCATAGTCCAATATAGCCATAATAAGTATCTTATGACGATTTGAAAACCTAAAAATTATAAAGCGTTGATATTTGGAGAGTTCTGTTATTGTCGTTTAAATTTACGAAACTACGAAGATTGCTTATAAAAGGTATAAAATACTTATACTGTGTATACCCGGCGGAATAGCCGAGAGGGCTCATGCGTTTTTACTCCAGGACTCCGGGGGTAACTGGTTCGAGCCCTGGTACCGGCTACTTTTGTTCCTTTTTTTAATTTTATTCTCGATTTTTTACTGGAGCTTTTAAGATCCAATGTTTACATTTATCAATATAAAGCATTTAATGGCAAACTTCAAAATATGCCAAAATCTGTGAAAGGCACCTTTAATACAGCCTGTCATAGGTGTAAAGCTTTTGATGTATAAGCTTGCTTTGTCATAATATAATGGTATTTGGTTGAAATGATTCATTTTGCGACATTTCAGTGTGTCATTCATTTTTATATCCACAAACTTCATTTTAGTTTTTTTGTTTTTGCTGTTAAGTTGCTAAATGATACTTATAATCACAACTGATAATAAAGTTCATACCTCCGCTTGCTATTCGTTCTGATAAAAACTCCCGGTGGGCCGTCTCTGTCATGCAGAATATTTTTCTTGTCTGGGATTTCAAGAACTCCAGCCCTGTAACGCATGTATTAATATAAAAATGTTGAAATTGTTGGTTGATCTAATATTAAGATGACAGTTTAAGTACGTACTCGTCTCTGTATTTTATACTTCGAATAATTTTCAGATACATTTTTAATAAAATAACACTAATTTTATCAAAGGTTTTGGTTTAACAGAACAGTTAAATAATACAACAGCAAAAGTTTAAATTTTACAGTATATAGAAATGCAATACTATTGTTTCAACACCTTCCATTAACCCGTTTTTCATTTATTGTTTTATATTTGATAAACTTGACATTAGAATTATTATTAAACAATTTGCCAATGACCACCACTTCTTTTGAAAGCAATGTAAGACCACATTATACCAAGTACATTATTGTTAATTCGAATATGGCAAGTGCCAAATTTCATATATCAAAGAAGAACTTCTGGCCGTGGGTTATTCGACAGCAAACAATGGGCGTATTTAGGAGAGAACTTCACATACAATAGTACACAAGAAAAATAAGATACATTGTATAAATCTTTAGTAAAATCCGTGTTAGAATCGAACTAATTGGTGCAGTTATAGTTTGGTTTTGAATAACCCACGGCCGAAAGTTTAGATGCGTGGTTTCAAATCACTTGTGCGTTGCACTCGTGATATACTCCCTACGCATCTAAACTTCCAGCCGCGGGTTATTCAACAACAAACTATAACGTATACCAATTATTTCTTAAATAATTGTGAAAAAATATAAATATAGGGGAGTACAAGATGACGAGTACAGTAAACAAAAGGGTATCGAGGATTGTGGATCGCTCTCTAAATGTCGGAGTTTAAAAAATATCAAAAAGTGGACATTCAACCTTGGGCAGTGCCTATTTTTTTATGCTCTCCGAAAATTTATTTTGGGGGTTGCATATAGTCGCCGCTTCGTCTGTCCGTCCGTGTGTCCGTCCGTGCACAATTTTTGTCCGGGCTATTTCACAGCAACTAATGACCGGAATTCAATGAAACTTTATGGGAAGCTTCACTACCAAGAGGAGATGTGCATACCATCAGCGGGTTCTGGTCGGATGATTTTTCATATAGTTATGGCCCTTTGAAATTTTCCATTAACTGTACATATAGTGCAATTCTTGTCCGGGCTATTTCTCAGCAACTAATGACCGGAATTGAATGAAACTGTATGGGAAGCTTCACTACCAAGAGGAGATGTGCATATTATCAGCGGGTTCTGGTCGAATGATTTTTCACCTAGTTATGGCCCTTTGAAATTTTCTATAAAATAAAAATATATTGTCCCCCCCCTAACTATTGTGCCCTCAAGCCGGTTCCTTTTATTTGAATATATATTGCAATATTGTGACAAACAATATTTGAGGAGCATCCCCCGTCTCCGACGGTTTCTTGTTACCACAAGGGCCGTTATATGAATAGTAGGTATACGACATCCACATGATGCGACATTTCACGAAAGAAATCATTTTGTTTTACAGTGTACGAATTTTTGAAACCCAGTTCCAGTGAACTTCCTTTGAAACCGATCTTAACCACTTGTGTACCTTTTCGCACGGATTTCCGACACATTCCTGTGTAGTTTGTTCGATAACTTGGTAGGAAATTTAAGAGGATGTGTTTCAGCATGAGAGCCTACGATTGGACAAAGAGGGTCAATTTAGCTCACCATTAGCACTTTTTACTCAAACATACTAACAATAAAGAAAATCTTTTACCGCTTGTGCCTGCACAATCCGTTATTCCGATGCCTTTGCAGACACAAACGACAATAGGCTCCACTGAATCTAGGTGCTCCTGGATCCTTTCTGTCACTGCGGTGACGTTTGCATCTGCATCCGTCATCCTCAGATACACCGTCTGCACAGGATGCAGGGTTAACCCATTGGCTTCCACCAAACTGACACTTCTATAATTAGTTATAATAGAAAATATTTAATGTGTAAGTTAAACAGTGTAAAATGATGCGTGTATGATATGGTCAATATGCGCCGATTTTTTTGTCCAATTGGGAAAAGTACTCGTACCGGTCCAGTTGGGAAAAATTGAGTCATGAAAACCTGAAAATTGGGAAAAAACAACTCGTGAAAACCTGAAATTGGGAAATTCGTGTATTTGATTTTATGCTTCCAAATACTTTAAAATTAATAACTATGTGTTCTCAAGCTGTCATTATTATATTTATCTAGGTTTAAGCCATAGAGCTGCATAGGGAAACTAAGTAAATGTTGCATTAAAAAAAAAAATTCCTTAAATTGGGAAATTTTTGGACAGCAATTGGGAAATCTGTAGATTTTTCGTGGGAAAGTGACGTTTACCGGTACTTAATAAAGGAGAAAAAAAATCGCTGATATGGACAATTTGTCAGTATATGTATATTTCATCATTTTAATTTGATATTTTGAGTAAGATAGCAGGTTTTTTTACCTTTAAAACGTTCTGTTGGAAGGCCTTCGAAATTGAGGCTGCTGAACCTGCTGCAGCTGGTGAGGCTGTTCTGCAGGAACAGTTCGTGCAGCAAACGCAAGACTGGGCTGTTGTAGCTAGAGTTTGATTTGTTGATGGTCCGGCAACAACATTAGAAATAGAGGTTCCGTTGACCTCATAGCGTGAACCCAAAAGCAAAACTTCAGGCAAGAATTTTCCATCCGCCTGTGAAAAAAAGCAGTGTTGCGGTCATCAGTAAGAAAAATCGTTTCTGACTGAATCTGAAATAAATGATTGTGACACTGTTCATATGCAGGTCTGTCAAAGATAATGTTTTAACATTGTAAAACGACATGCAATTTTCAATGACAAATTTATAAACGTAATTATTAAAATCAAATTTAGTTTTTCGTGAGTTTATTATGTAAAAATGACACAATATTTTCCCTCGCTAGCTGATTATAATGGCACAACAATATTTATGTATAACTTTTCTGATAAATAATTTGTTTTCATCCTACCGACAATTTTGAAAAGTTTAGTAACATTCCTGCCCAGACATGAAATAATAAAAAAACGCTTTGTATTTATCAGTAACATTGCTTTATTTACGGACCAGTTCATTAGAAAAAGTACTATAATATTCTGCGCGCCATAAAAACTAGGGAGGCCATGTTTAAGGCATGTGTTGCCTTTGTGAAGTTAAGAGTTCTAGCTATTTGGTTCGTGGTATTTTAGGCTGCTTATTGATAACTTTTAATTAAAAGTGAAGAGAGATTAGCCTTTGAAATAAAATTTCACCTTGCAACTAAGGAGTGACTCGGGACTGAGTGATAATAATAATAATGAGAATGATAATAGGAATAAGGGACGCAATGGAGGGGATATTACAGCTCTTAAGATCAAAGCACCTCCACCTGATAATAGCACTTAAACGAGTTCCTTGTAAAATAAGTATTGCATATACATAGGATAGGTGCTAAGGAAGAAAAGTATCCAAATAGGCTAATTAGAGACTCCGGGGCTCCGGGGGGGGAGGCTCGTTTCACAAACATACGTGTCAGTATTTTGACTTAACTGTGAGTGTGTGCTTTGTTTCTAAACTTTTTAGATGACTTTGACCATCATGCTCAATAACGTGTTCATGAAAGTTTTTTTCGAGTTTTTAGAACAACTCAATCCTGAGTTTGCGGACGAATACGTATAAATTTATATAGCTTAGATTTGAGATAGCTGACCGACAATCGATATACTCAACTGAGCGATACCCAAATCTCAACTGAGTTGAGCAAAAATTTGAGAATGGTCTTGATACTGGGCTCAGATCGACTCGACTTGATCAACGTGAAATACCGGTAGATTGGTTAGCGATTAGATATTGAGTATTCTGATTATGATTATTTAGATTTGGAAAAATAAAATACCTGGAAAACCCTTCCAATCTTATAAATGTCTACGTCTTCTTCTCTCACGGCGTGACGTTTGCTGCCCGAAAAAAGTGCGTACGTCGCCATGCTGACGAAATATCATTGGTATATTATTATATAAGGGACATGAATGCGCCACCAATGAGTTACCTCCTCAAGACAGCAGCACATCCCGCAAACGCCACTCGTTTTTCGTTTTCCGTATACCGGTTTTTTTTTTCAATCCAAGAACGGTAAACGGGATCAAACAATCCGTTTCAATTTTCAAACATTTATTTTTGTTAATGAAAGCAAAGGAAATATGAACAGGGGAATCAATGTCGTTTTTTTGTTTTATAATTAGTACAACGAAAAACGATATAATAAAGTTAATTTTGATTTTTTATTTTGTTATTGTTTCGGTAATAAGAAAATCGGAATATGAATTAATATGCGTTCATTTTCATGTTTCGTTGTGTCGAATTTAAAACGAAAAAGGAAAAGACGGTATATACACGGACACGTACGCATATCATGTGGATTATTATGCTAATACTATTGATAGACAGTGCACATTTGTGTTAATGTCTACAACAAAAAATACAAAATTACACAAATTAAACTATTGCATAAATTAAACAATCAGGCATGTATATGTTACATCTGTATACGAGTAGATATTAATTATTTCTTTAGTCGTCTAGACAAATGTGAAAGATGAATAATAAAGCAGAGACGATACGAACCATTATAATATTGCTCGTTAAATTTGAGTCAGATATAACAATAATTGGTTATGCACAATAGGGTAAAACGGACGTCACGTGTAGCTCTTTATTTGGTATGCTTTGAATTAAAATTTATTATTATGCTCGCGCCTAATGCGTTGCTATTCATGATAGCACTGACAACGTAGCAACGGCAAGTAATTCGTTACAAGTAATTGTAAACATGTAATTTGAATTATCTACTGAATCAAATGCGAGTTGTTGTAATATTTTTGGCAATTGAAAATCTATGTCCTATCAGTTTTCAAGCTCACGTATCTATTACACGGACTGTGCATGCTTATTTGATTTATGTGTCATTTTATAATACGCACACGTTAGTTCTTTCCAACATATGTTATACAAACTGTGCGCGCACTTTAAGTCATATAACACACATTAGTATGCAATTTTGGAGTTCTTCGATTGTATATATGTATACGTCTTAAATGCCTTTATCCTGTTAATATATGCTGATTTTACAAACATAAACAACTAAAACTACTTACTTATCGCGTTTTTCTTTCGTACGTATACTACTACTAGAACAGCTATTTGATAGGTATTTTACTGTCGCACTTGGATGGATGTATGGTTTAAACATCTATAGAACGCGTAATACAATTATTTTATAGCAAGCTTAGTTCTTATTTTGCTACCTGGCAAAATATACTTTCCTTTAGCGGAGATGTCAATGACATACTTCGGTCAATGATTACAACAAATGGTGTTAACAATCCAAAATAATAGATTCGCGACGTTCATATCTGTTGGTCCATTTTTTCAAATCATGATGTCAAATGGTATTCACGGGCTGGGAATACGAGGCGCGTGAACAATAAGCATCGTCAATTTTCCTATACAAATACGTATATCATACTTTACGCTTTTGTTACCGTAAACTTGGATACCTATGCCAACAGATAGGAATACTTATTATACTCTGGGTGTGGCACATAATATGAACGGTACAAATAAGTCTATTCAATGAAGCATACAAACGTATTACATTTTTTTCGGTTATAAATGTGTGTACAACTATACTCTGCTTACAACTTTAAGTTAATTGCAATGTTTATACACATACCCATAAATATGCATATCTATGATATCATTAAACATATTAACTGCCCTGCTTGAAATCATGCTATATTGGGATGTATCATAGTTAAGGACATTTGAAATTTGACATATATCCTAAGATCTGAATTTGCAAAAACAATAAAACTTTATTATATGATGTGTTCATTATGTTATTGATATGCATTATTGTTATGCATTATACGTAAAACGAAATTATGTATGGTTCATAATGTTTGCCATCTTTTACAAAATTGAATATATACCTTGATTGTAGTATATGTGTGCAAAGTGTATGACTACTCAAATTAATAATTAACATGTCAATCCCCATACTTTTTTTTTTCAATGAATAATACATCCATATTGTTAGCATTCTTATCTTGTTATTATTGGCCATTGTTTAAACATACTTGTCTCGAAATGCAAGCAAAACAGATTGTGCGATGATCCATGCATGTTGTCTGTTGTTTCCGAAATATATTGTTATCATCAAGTGTTAAGACTAACTAGGTCATGTTGTTGTTTTAAAATAAATATTTGTATGACCGCTTCAATGTTTAACCTAATGTGCATGTATTAAATACTGCTAAAATGCTGGTCGTTTATATTTTTAAATATGCACGTAAACTTAAGGCATACATTTATATAAAGCAACTGGAATATAACGTTTTATAATACTCTTTAATTTGAGAAATTTACTTCCTCATGTAATACAAATATAAGTAAATGCAGAACAAAACATACCTGCTCTATACGATTTTGATTATTATATACGGGGTCATAGATTTAATGGCAAGACATCCACCAAAGGAGCACTCTGATCGTCTGTAATACTAATTTGTTCTACGAGAAATCGGAATGGGAAATGCAATTACGATTCTTTACATTGGACCATGTGTATGCCTGTTTAATGTTAAAATATAATTGCAACATATATGCTAGATAACGTGCGCTCTGAACACGGTGGAACTCGTTTAGAGCTCCATTTAAAATGCAGAGCGTGAAGAAGCGCATTATATTCCAGATAACGACGTGTCGCTATTTCCCCAAATACATATTATTGCTTTCAAATAGTGAATTGAAATTGATGAATGGCCATTTTTTGCAAAGATCGTCCAAATGTCTAAAATTTTTATTACAATTGCTGTGTGATATTCTATGAATTATTTAAATCAATGAATTGGAACTTCACAAAAATAAGTTATCGTATTAGGAATGTATCAATGATGCATATCGGTAGGTATGTGGTATTATGCATACATACATTTTGTTTTACTTGTCATACTCATATCGAGGGTTAAACGCTGGTGCACACATAATACAATAGTTGGCAATTGATTATCAAAGGTAATCAATGTAAACAAAGGTTTCTCCCTAATGGGACAGCTGACAGTTCGGTGTATCTGTAACTGGCAACGTTGACTGATTGTGTATTCACCATGTAAATACACGAAGGTGCATTTTTTCTAATGTATTATCAAACGGCATATATGCAAGTACTTACTTGGTTAATTATGCAAGTACGTATTGTACAACCTCTTAATCAAATATTTGAGTATTGTTTTACTAAAACAAAACAATATTATGTCAAGCCATTAATAGCTGTCGTTAAATATCTCAGGTAAGAATAATTTAATAATGGTCGAATGTCTTGTCTGATCATTAGCATTATTTTCGTATAGAGTCGATTAACTGAAAGATTTCCTTAATAAAATGCATACCAAGTGAAATGGCATTGTGAAGTTAAAAATATATCAAGATTCATTATTTTGGAAGTGAGGAAAGGACACTTATACACTGGATGTTGCTATGGACATATGGACATTGTTATTGTCCAAAGAGTGGCACATTAACTGAATAAGATTTCATTGATAATCAGTATTGTTTACACTATATATTAAATATACTATAGCATAAATCATAACACGTATATCACATGTGTTTGTTTTGGGTGTGCATGATTTTTTTCTGTATTTTAATCGCAGTTTAATGAAATACACCAAGTATTAATATCATCGGATGCGATGGTATTCAAGACCTCAAAGAGCCATGGCGCCAATCCCATACATGATGTGTGCCATAATAATAATAAAGTCATCATTTCATATAAATGAAATGTAATAGCATAAATATTACATCATATTATGCACTACCAATAGTTTTCATTCAAATATGAGACGACTGATTCGTCGTCTTCTTTTATAACGGCGAAATCATTTAATTTAAAGACACCACCTCACAGCTCGGCGATGATACCCATTATACACATAAACGGTTACTAATTGTATTATCGACGAGTATGTATGTACTTTATTTTAATGTTTTGTTGTTTGTTTGGTTTTTCAAATTGCAATTGTATTTACAACAAAATGACATCATAAACATTATATGCTATGATGTGTTAATACGTATTATGTTATGCATGCAACTAAGTATTGAATTATTCTTTTGTTGCAATCAGTAAAGATATGAGCAAGCCTGACACTAAATTGTATGCACTAACACTTTTCTCAAAGGATCACTAATCAAAAAGGAAATCGTGTGGGGACACATATTCTCCGAGGATACGACGTGTCGACCCGTTCAAAATACATTAGCGCTGACTAAAAGCAAATTCAAATCATCACTCAGTCATTCCTTTCAATGATCGTCCAAATGCCACATCATTTTAAAACAATTTTGTGAGATCTCGAGAAAATTATGAATATTAAATTAGTGTATACTGTTCTTATTGATTACAGGCACGTCATGAATGACAATGTCTAACCAAAACGACGAATTGGCAAGACAGCGTACTTTTTTGTACAATTTATCTAAACATGGTTGCTTTGTAAATCTTTGTTGGCATCATTTTTGCTTTAAATAATCGTAGTAGTAATGTATTTATGGATGTCTATCTGTGGGTTTGTAGTAATTGAATTGTATACAAACACGGAAAATAAGCAGATGGAGAGTTAAACACTGTTGCCCAAATAACTAAATCAACTTAATTACCATGTATTTTTCATTTAATTGTTTTAATATGTTGTTTTTTTCTCATACTTTTACATAAATATATTTTTATGAAGAAAGCAAAAAAATGTAAATGATTTTGTTTCATTACGTGGTAAATTCAATGTAACAGATATGCTGGTGCATAATGAAATTAACTAAATGTATGTTCATTTAAATATGTTATTATTTTCATTATGCACCAGCATATCTGTTACTTTGAATTTACCACGTATTGAAACAAAATCATTTACATTTTTTTACAAATCTATAGTGGCCAAGTAAGCGATCGTTAAGCTATACAATGTATTTGAGGGTTCACATAGCCTATTTGATTCGATGCTGCGTCGATTTATTAATAAATATTGTCCAACACATAAACTCAGCTTGAGGAATCCGGCACTGTAAATCAAACAACAATTGACACAATTATTATCATTGTGCGACATAATGTACAAAAACGCAAAAATTATTTCACATAATTTTTTAGCAAATATTACTCCAAATGCTTTATTTGTTAAATTTAAACATATTTGTTTTATTATTGTATTTACGCAAAATATGTATTGTATGAGTGCTACGTACACTACTAGCATTCTAGACATCATTTTATTATACAGAATCATTGGCTATGGAACTCATCGCGCAAACACAGTACGTTCACTAGGTAATTGTGAGTCCACATAGTTGGCTAAGAGTACATTGTTGAAACGGCCTGCTCTGATCTCGTTAAACACAATTTAAATGTACATGCATACATTTTACCGTCATTATCATTTTAACAATATGAATATTTTACAAATCATATTTTTCTTGCCATATTTTTTTATGACACAAGCAGTGTTCATTCCAACGTCAAGTGTAGTCTATCAATTCAAGTATTCTTTTTAATGACGTATGTGCCTATGTTTGATGTTTGTAAAACAGAATATATAAATATTATTTTTGGTGTAAGTAAAGTCATTTTTCCTGTAGAAGCGTATGTTACCTATTATTGTATTTTCTAGAAGTATTTCTTAGTATTTAGGATATACGTAAATATTTACAGTTTAGTCGTAAACATATTTTAATTGAGCTATAACTATCAAATTGAACGCTTATAACATTAATAGCAATATAGTAATTAAGTGTTTCATGAAGTTGCATGTTATAATGCTTAACTTATTAATTGATTTATTTTACTTCAAACTTAATGTTCAACTTATTAGAATGCACTTGCGTTAACTGTATATGGTTTATTTAGGCCTTCTAAAATGCAGAAAATGTTAATACACAACTATGTGCTATTTTTCAATTACAGTAGCTGAGTGTATTCATGTTGATTATATTACACAATGGCGTTACAGCAACAAAAACGTCGCCAATGATGTAATGCCCTACACTCTGCAAACCATATTAGTAAATACCTAATTCTTATAAAGTATATTTATAATCCCATACTGTGCCGATACCTGTTTATGTAATTGTAATAATGTTATATTTCGAAATTATAATTGTTATATTTTACTGATTGTAAAGTATATGCTGTTATATATATATATATATATATATATATATATATATATATATATATATACACTAAGTATAACTAGAATTCGTCATTGTACCGTTCTACTTTAATAATATGTGGTTTGGATTCGACTTGTATTAGTTTATGTTCATTCAAAGTACAATTAATGTTTTACCCAAATGATTATATATTCTTTTATGTATTAAAAACTTTCTATATGTAGCAATATACACTGTTAACATGTTATTTAAATCGAGTTTTGTTCAATTATCTGTAAAGTTCACCCATTACTATTTTATAACAGTTCTGCTAAATCTACTCACTATATTTATGTTTTTTGTATTATTATATTTGTTAAACACCAGAAACTGTTATGTTTATGTGTAATAAAATTATGTTCTGTTTTGTTCTGTTCATGTGCATCCTGTTAACAAATGTTTTTCGTTTGCGCTTAGTCCTGGACTAGATCTAATTTTATATATGATAACTAACCAATCATAAAGCTTTGTGGTTGAATGTATATGCATCTTAACTCTTAATTCAATTTGTAATCGCCATATATACTACGATGCACATATATTCATTATATCCTAATCAAGCCCATGTTATATTGCGTATTGTTGGCATGCCGCATAAAAAAGTTCACTCAGAGCGCTTGGAAACAATCATTACGTTTAAATAAGAAATTAAAAAGAGATTAACAATAAAACAGCATGCATCCTATATGCGTTTCGATTAAAACTCAACGAATATAGTACATTTCAATTTAACCTATATTCAATAGTCCCACTTTATAATTCACGCGAATGTTGCTTGTGCTTACGACATTTTTGTAAAGAATGGTATGTATACATTACTAGCGGGAATATTGCAGAGATAATATAAAGCCGCTTTGTTATCGTTCATGTCTCTATACGAATGGTTGCAAAGTTAATTTCATCAATGAAAAAGCCTTTTGGAAAAAATGGGGTTAATTTCAATCATTAAATCGTTATTGGTTATATTAGATACATTATTTTGGAAAAGCCGGCTCGAAGACAAATTACCCATTTTGTTCGCAGTATATCGAACACGGTATTTTAATCAAGAGCTCTTGATATGCGAGAAAAAAATAGGAGACGCTTTAATTAAATCGAGGTGTTTCAGCTTCACGGAGCTTTGTATGCACATGAGAGTGAATGCATTCCTATTTAATAAGTCATAAACATATCGCACTAAAACCTTTTTTGGAACCGGTAGATCCTTCAAAGCGTGTAAGCAGGTATTTTAGTAACCTTCGATAAACGAAGTCATAAGTACAAAAACGTGTACTCTGTTTTAGATTTAATTCGTATTATTACTTTACTTGCTGCGATGCATGCGATGACTGTGAGTAGAGGAGGTAACTTTGAAATACATTTTAGAACTTTCTGTCAGCACATATTTCTCATTGACACATTTTTGTCCTACTTGTGTGAATTTGCGAATTTTATTATCATTTTTTAAGCTGTTATTTTGGAATATCAATAACAATATTATATTAATATAATGACATAACGCAGCACAGTGCAATCTTAAAATCACACATTAGCAACTGTTTTTCTTCAAATGCAATTTTACATATTACGTTCATATTATTTACCGTAGACGGAGATATTATTCTATTCCTAAAGTGAATGATATTTCCGTTTGTATCGGTGTTTTAAGTTAACAAAAGTATTGACGTTTTATAAACTGTTCAGTATTGAATTAATATCATACAATTGATTTGGATTCCGACTTGATTGAGACATACAATCTTTCAAAAAATTGTTTGTTTGAAACATTATTGCGAAGGATCCTTGTCAAATGTTATATGCGCTAATTCATTGACCTTTCCGTAAAATGAGTGTAACAAGATGCGTTATTGTAGCGTATAGATGGTTTATTAAAACTTGTGAAACTAAATCATACAGGGAAGTGTTTCCGGGATGTTGTGACACTTTATAAATTTTCTCCTCGCGTTGATTTTATTCTAAGTCTCGCATGGTAAATTATTAAACAGAAATATATTACCGTAGTAGTGTGTATATTTTGTACCTAAATCATACACGGGCACCGAATAATTAAAATGGTTCGTGTTACCTGTCTATTACTAACTTAAAGAAAATTTGCACCGGGAGTGATATTAAAGAAGATGCTAAAAGTTCGTATGAATACAGCCATTGCATATATGTTGCGTAAATCGATTGCTGACGCCCGCATCAAATACCTGTGCGCATTTACGTTACACCAACATTTTGCATATGCCATATGTGCATTACGCGAATCGTGTCACGTTTATAGTACCTGTAAACATGAATCGAGTTTCAAAACATCACTGGATTGGAATGCCAAAGTCATCTACGGATTTATAACCTTAACTTTTGTTTTAATTTCATTGTCAACTTTTTTTTCCAAAAGCATTTCGTTTATTGTAATTATACTAATGTATAACTTCTTTTGTTGGTAAATTAACGTAACATGTAAACCCAGCAAAGTTAAATATGTTTTCGTTCTCAAAAGGTTTATAACGACACTTATTAACATGCCATTCGATTCTATTGAATATTTTATAGGATCGTTTTTGTTCTCATGTCATGTTTACAAAATAAAGAGTTGAGACGGGTTGTTTGTCCTTATAACAATGTATGTATGGCCAGTCTTTATTGTTTCTTCCTTATTGGACACTTGTCTAGAACGTTTATTTACTGTGTAATGCGCTTATTTTCCCAATAGCTTTGTGTACTGCTAATTCCGCATTCGTACAGAACTATGTTAATGTGACAATTGTACTTTACGTGGCCAATTGTCAGTAAATTACTTTGAAACAACCAATTAGAATTGCGTTTGCAACAATACCATATATTGCTTCGGTTGCAATATTCTGTGCATTTGCGTTACACGTTAAATAGAAACGCATATAAACTGTGTGATTTTCTCATCTATTCAATACACTACTTGAAACGAAATAAACGAAATCTTTTACAGCTGAAATTTATTTTGCGCTATTGTTGACTGTATTCTATCGATGGCCAACTTGCACACTTACACATCTCCGGGTAAAGAATATGCTTTTAACACAACATATACTAATAAAAGACGTAGCCAAACACATGTTTCCGCAAAAAATAAACAAGTACGTGGACATTTAATTGTATTTTTGTAAACATACTTTTACGGTAACTAATTATTGCTGATGTTTGAAGATCCTTTTCAAGGAAAAAATTGGTTTGTATTTGTAATATTGTGTTTTATAATTGCGCAAAATTGTTAACCTTTATTTGTCAATTGTACAGTTTATTAAGATTTTTTTGGAATCATCGTTTTATGAATGCTATTACCGCGTATATGCCATTACAGTTGTCGCAACTAATGCCAAATAGTAATGATTACACAAAGTATTTAGTTTACTTATAAAAAGGCTTTTCGTGCTCATGTGCAAAAAATACTAAGAGCAGAAGTTAAGACAACATAGTTGCATTTAGACAAAAATAGTTTACCGACCTTTACCGACAATTCCCTTCAGTCATATCGAATATATTGGAAATGTGAATACATAATTTACGTCAATGGAATATATCGAGTTGAATCAGTTCCTCTCACTATCTCAACGGAAATCATTCTTTACTCGGTTACAACTTGAATGCGGAACAAATCAGCCGCCTGTGATGAAATCTATATAAAATCGGCGTCCACACAGGAGTTTGCGTGAATCATTTGTATTGATAACATCACCACCACCACCACCATCATCATCATCATCATCATAATCATCATCATAATGATCATCATCATCATCATCATCATAATAATAAATTCAAATACAGCATAAAACGATCGGCGTCAATGGTGTAGTTCAGCAGATTCTAATAATGGAGACATACTGTTCATGTATTATTCAAAACAAGTAAAAGCGCAAACCAAATCGTGTTAAGATGATTCACTCTTCATTTAATATTGCCACTTTCCATAACTCTTCCAGAAATATATACCCATCACATAACCTTACACCAATATAATTTATCATCAAAAGTTAGTCTTAAAGGTTTTAAACCTACCGACACTTGTATGTAAATTTATTTTGACAAGCAAAGAATCTTCTTCTACAATTAACTTAACTGGAGAACGGCTTAGTATAATGTTTTAGTATATGAGCCGTTGTCTGTAAAAATGGGGTTTAATGCATGTGCGTGAAGTGTCGTCGAAGTTTAGCCTGTGCTGTTCGCACAGGCTAATCAGGGACGACACGTTCCGCATAAATAGGATTTTTGCAGAGAAGACACTTTATGCTTACAAAAAGTACCCTAACGAAAAATCGTTCCTGATAAGCCTTGCGGACTGAACAGGCTAATCTAGGAAGACACTTTAAGCGCATGCATTTAAGCCCCGTTTTATAAAGCGCAGCCCATATAATTACTTTGTGAAACAAAGTGTATGAACATGTTAGTCATGATTTATTTTAATAACAATATAACACATGTTTATGTATGGCATACTCGTTAAGATAAATAAACTGTTGCAATAATAGGGTTGCACAAATTATTTATGTAAACGTGTAAGCCTAAACACACTTACTGCAAAGGGATATACAAGTAACATCTGGTGCTACATAACGGCAACTTACATTAACAGACATCGAAACAATTCGTCGACCGTGTGTAAAATTTGCTTTTATATATATGTTCAATGTGTGAGCAATCACATGTGTTTCGCGATGATCATTTGTATGGTCAACGCCTCAAATGTATTGTTTAGAAATAAAACACACACGCGAGTCATAAATCTAAATATGAAGTACAAGTTTGATATAATTAAAAAAAATAAAGCGATACTATGCTTGTTTAATTATGCAAGTAATCGGTTTGTTTGATCATTTAAGGGTCGTAATTTCAGTTATATTTACCCCTATTATAAATCATGGTCTTATTTCTATGTGTCAAAATATTATGTTGAAGATAATGTTTAGCATTAACAACTAAAGGGCCAACGGCTTAAACATATTAATAAGAGACTTATGCACGGCGTGTATGATAGTTGCCCATAATGGTTCCAATGTACTGCTGGACGTATACATATTATGTTGAATACTATTAAACTGTGCACAGAACATTGGAACCATAAAGACAATCATTTTTAGCAAATACATTGTGTTTTTTATCACAACTGCACCTGGCATTTTGTGTAAGAAGATGTGTTATTTTGTATCGATCTAAACAAGTCGGCGAGTTTTTCTCATTTAATTGCGTACGTTGTTTTCAAAACGTGTTCATGTGCCTGATCCATGTACACAAACTGTTAAGTGTATTTACTTGTACGAATGAGATTAAAGAACTCGATCCGATTTCAAAACTCGCTGTTGGCGTGAATGGGCGTCATTTGTCTGCGCCGTGTCCTTGTTAGTTTATTGTTTTGCACATTAATCCATCTTGGCGAATTGATGTATAATTAATTTAAAATTGCAAATGATGATGCCTTTTCCACACAACATTCTGAACAAAATATGTACTTAAAAGAATTATGATTTTCAAGATGCATTTGCTAAGCTTATCATGAAATGTGAAGATTTTTTAAATAAGGAACGGTTTGAATATTCAACCGAATTGGTGATCCTCTGAATAACCTTCGGTAAATAATTTAGTTGTAGCCACACAGAGCCATTACTGTTGGACGGAGGTTAATGAAAATCATACATATACCAAAGTTATGTAGTTAACAAGCATCCAGATCACGTGTCGATTTAGCCAATAAGAAACATTACATATTAGTTTGTGTATTCGGCTAAATAGAAACACGTTTACATGTAAACACAATACGCAATACATGTATGTAAAAAACGAAGCATCGTGACGATGTTTGCACAGACGCATAACTGCTATACCCCCAATCTACGTTTAAATTCAATTTTAAAAGTATATAAAATATCAAATTCAAGATATGTGTTTGGAAACAGATCTTACATCAGATGGTACATATGCAATGGGTATTGGTTTACTAATGTATTAACAACTTAAGAATTTTACAAAGACCAGCACAACATACACTAATAATTGGAGTTAGCACTAATATATGTATTTAAAATTGTTTCATAATGTATTCAAGCGAAAATGGTCAAATGTTCTTAAAGCGTGCTCTACATACACTTTTCACACAACGGCATATATTCAATAGTGTGTGGGATATTGACGAACGGTTTTTAGACCATTAATATGAAATGACTGGCTTGAATTTTATGTAAAAAAGCAAAACTCAGAGTTTTTGCAATTCAAAAACATTTCCCAGAGCAAAGTTATTATATTAATTGTTCATAATCGTTGTTTCATGAAACTTACATGACATACATACCAGACAATTAAACTTTAGTTTTATCCTAATAGACGTTGACAATGTTTGTATATTCCTGAAAGTAAATCATGCATCATGAAACACTGTATTATGAACTTGTATGACATTAATTACTGGCTTTTCGTTCATCGCTTCGCTTTATTCTACCTTCCGATTAAGAAATCATGGACCGTTGTGTTGTTTAGTCGACAGAAAGAACATCTTGAAAGAACATCAAACTGTATCGATTTTCTTTTGTTAGATTGATCAGCTATAAGACGTCTTTTTCGCGAAAATTATCCTATGCTTTTTCGGTGCAATCTGATGATTTTTATAATCCGCTGAGATATCGCCTTAGATGGCTTCCTGGTTAAAAAAAGATGACATGCGTTTATTGCAACTTAATTAGTTTAATGGCACACACATTGGATAAGCAAGAGATTTTGAGGCGTCATTTTGATATGTATATTGCTTGCTAAGAATATGTCCATTTTGAGTAGCGGTAATTAGCACGTTTTATCGTTTGTATACATATTAACGCGTGAAACGAACTTGAATGTTTTTAGAAGAGTGAACAGTTATAAAAATGTAAAAAGATAACAACCGACTAAATATTAACAGCTATATTTTGAACACCAAAGTATCGTGTTTATGATTTTAAATTAGACACTTGTGCATTCAACTACTTATTTCTTGACAAGACGATCAACGGCATTTTCAATACTTTGTGAAATGAAGATCTTATTGAATCAAACAATCCTGAGTTAATTTAGACACACACATCATATAATTAAACATCAACATAATACGAAACACTTTTATTTATGAAGGTATTTCAAAGATATCTCTTAAATCTCAGGAACCTTTATACATGTTTCTAAAATGTGTTTTTAATATAAACGCAGAGGCTAATTGGAAGCTAGTTCGCACACAATATAAGTTACAATTGTTATGTCTATTATTTTAAATAAATCGTTTTATGTCGAGGTTTTAAATACAACTTACATATATAGACTATACGGTTATTGACCTTAATTAGTTTGCAATGCTGACAAAACATTAAATTATATCAAACAATGTATATACACAAATGTATATGTTTATATTTAGCTTCGACACGCTTAATACAATTCAATTTCCACTACCAGTAGTGTGATTTGTCTGATTATTCGAATATTGCGATTTCTACAACTCTTCAACGGAAATTAACAAGCAATTTTGTCAAGTTAGTAATTTATGTTTTTGGTATTGTACATATCGATGTTACATACGCTATCTTACGATTCAGATATCCTACTGATAATGCTTTATAGTCAGTTTGAGGTGTAATTAGCTGCTTTTATTAACAAGCGTTGCCCCTTTTGTTAATGCATGATGTTATATTGTTATTAAATAGATTTGAACTCACACATAGAACGTGCCTTTCATAGGTGCATCCATACCAAACAGCTCAAATATACCATGTTTGTCTGACGCGTTAATGTTTTGCAAAACAAGTATTTCATTTTATTTTATGCAAAGCTCTATGCTCACTGCTTACAGCATGACGTAGTTTTAACACGTTCATAGGATTATCCGCCCTTGCGACTTATTTCCATCTACTCATGGACCCACTATGAATGGAAATTAGCTAGTTCATACTCATGCCTGAAATACTTTATTCATAAACGAGGTCCAAATGACGTCAAGTTTGTGCAGATCGTTACCTTGTATGTCCTGGTCTTTAATTCATTTACAACAAATACGTTAAACTTAACAACTATAAAGTAACACGTATTTTCATTAATATATTAACACCTTAAAGAAACGAATGATAAAGGACCGCATACCTATTTACATATGTACTACATCGGCCTGTAGGCAATGTAGGCCTATTTAAAGTTCGTGTACAGTGTGTGCGTTTTGATGTTACATATTGTATAGGCTGTATCGGTAAATCCATATTTCTTAAGATCTATAAGTGTACGCAAAACCCTTTTGAGTGTAATCATCACATACTAAACATGCGTAAAATATATAACGATAACAATATTTAAACTTATGTACAGTTTGTTTTTAATACTTTGGTTCGTGTTGAAATGAATGGAAACATTACAGCGCAAATACTACAAATGATGCAATTTAGCACATTTGACTCTTGAAATTTTAACGAAATATATACATATGGTAATTTGAATTTGAACAAAAATACAAATTGGAAACCTGATAATTATTTAGTCTTTTTACTCAGTATTTAGTTCGTTTAAGTTTAGAAACACAGACTCAAACTCAATAAATAAATAATTATATTAAGACAACATTATTTAAACCAGTCCGAATCCATTTCCCCGGCCTTACTCAAAGAAAATAGAACATGTTTCATATTAACAAAAACATATTTCTTAATATATTGATCAGCATGTATTTGTGTTTTTCCAATTAACGCAAATTTTGTTATCCGATGTCCCTGTATTGGGTGTATGTTTTTTGTTTTTAATTGCGTTGTCAGTATGCAGACTTGTGTAATGCAAAGTTAAACAATTATTGCTAACTATAACATTAAAGATACATGCACTGAAACACATAACAACACAAAATATGTGTAAACAAGAGTACTTTTAGGCTTGTATTTGTCCATCAGTGCGTAGTACTTTTCCTGGATTGATATTGCTATTTAGTTGACAGATAATCAGAAGAGAGAACCGACAACATCTGGTCTCTATTAACACTTTCTTATTACAAATTACATAATTTCTTTCCCGGTGGGTGAAGTAAATGGCTGTAATGATAATTTATTTGCAAGCGTCACATCCCGTTGTATGTGCAACTAATTTTAATAAAACAATTTTCCATCATCTTAACATTATGTTTATTGCAAACACCACGAGTATCTATAAAAGGACATATAAATAGGGTTGCTGAAATATAAAGATTAAATGCGTTTCGCACCTTTTGGACGATTATACTTGATAACGACTTTAACAAAACAAGCTATTTATAAATGGTGCCTTTATTATGAATTCACAAGACCTATTGATTTAAACAAAATCGAATTTGCTGTTGATTATATAATTTTGTCCGATTTAACTAGTCGAAAACGATTGATGTTGCACGTCATTTGTGTTCGTTAACCTTATCAATATAATCAATATTTATATACACAAACAAGGGTTGAAAATGTTATAATCGTTAGCCAATGTGGTTGTCGTAGTATACGTTACCTGTGCGGTCATCTGAAATGTCAGAAATGTTCTACACTACAATTGTGTATTGTTTTAATGGGTAAACCCAAATCCAGTACCATGAAAATATAAACAATAAAACATAAAAAAAGCACGAACGACCCGGTTGTATTCACTTTGGAACATCTATGATACACTGTGGGATTCAAACCAGTTGTCAGGTATGCCGCCACTCCATCTTAATATCTTTTTGATTTATTGATTATTTATCAACGTAGTCAAGCACAACACAACACATTTCTGAAAAAAACAACATCTGAACTATTATAAAAAAGAATTTCGGACCTTTAGTTATTTGATAATTTAGGCCGTGCGAGATGTTTGCATAATTACAATAAATATCCAATCGAAATCATTAGCACTCCTAACATAAAGTAGCATTACAAACCCACATTCAATTCCAAATTACAACAAGAAATTGACGATCAAATTGAAGTCGTCTCAACGTCAACTCTGATACCATAATAATCTATATAACACGTTGAATAAATTACCAACGATGAAACAATATATTTACAAATTTCCACAGCGTTGTTGTCTTGTATATCCAAATAAATGCATGATAAGCTTGTGTCAAGATACGGAACTATTATTTTATCAATATTTTGGAGACATATATATTTTTGAAAAAATGCGTGCATCATAAATCATCATTTAACCTTATATGACACAATACATTACACAAAAACGTCACAGTGCAGTAATAACTGTTTTTAACTTGGGAATTTCTCCAATGAACAGGTAACGCATTTGGTAGTTATACTATGCCCACTTCTTATTAATAATTGAATTGCACATGTATGTTTACCGCATGCATACTTAGCGCTACTCATCCATGATGTTTTATTAGAAAATAACAACAGGCGCATGTTTTTCATGACAGCATGGTTAATGCCGTTTGTTGTTTGTTCAATGCGACATAGAAGCTTTTTAACGTTTGCGTGCTTCGTTGAATTTATACATAGAGCATACGGAAAAGAATGCGCTCCACTGCGATATGTATACATCATTATTACAGTATTATACTATAATCATGATCTTTTTTTTCCATTTTTTGGGAAAAGTTCGATGATGTCCTTCAAATCTATCTGCCTCATCTTTTACTTATGTATTTATATAGCTGAATATTGAAGATAACAAACTATGGAGTTGAACTAATAATGTCATAATGTTTTATGTTATAATAAGGTTGTAGGAAGTGCTACAATTAAGCACCATCACTATTAGTATAATACACAAGCACAGCCACATTTTTCTGGTCTAAAAATGCATAAGGAAAAGGATTATAAACATTTGCGCGGAAGAGATGTTAACCAATAGTTGTTTTGTGATACAAATACTGAAGTGCAGCCTTAGTGTGATATATTTAAAAATCATGTATGAAATGTAACACAATTGTACACGTGTAGTATTCATTAAAACATCATGAAACTTAACTTATGAGATTATTTTAACTAGCCGGTGTATTTGGGTATCGGTATAAATCATACATTTCTTAGTAAGTTATTTTTTTTATTTCGTTCATGGCGGTATATAGTTTGTATGATAGGGACTCTCGCCTTTCAAGCTTATTTAAACAACTGAGAACTTGGGTTAATTACAATAATAAAATGAGCGTTTTGTTCTGTGATTGAGCGTTTCATAGTTTCATATTCTTTGATTTAAGGTTTAAATATCGTTCTTTAACAAAATGCATGGAAACTGTATGGTTTTATACCCCGCCAATATTTAACACGCGCGTTTGTGATTGACGTCATCTAGCTATAATAAAACACTAAGATGTTCTTTTCATTCTTAGCAATTGAACAAAGTCAGTCATGTTATCTAGCATGCATCGTGGTCAAATTGTTTATTACATTTGTTCAAAATTAATTTATGTAAACGATCATTCTTAGTGCTTATAAAAATAAAAACATCAATACAAAAAATACACAATCTTACAAAAAAATTGATTTGACATCAATTTTTCCATAAACAGTCTATATATTACTTCAAATCAAGAAGCCTATTAATAATAAGCATGACGTGCGCATTATTATTTAAATAACATATGGTGTGCGATTAATACAAAATCATTATATATTCAGATTGCAATACGATAAAAAGGTATGCTCGATTACTATTTTACCATACATATTTAAGTGAATTAGCGTGTGTTCTTTTTGGTAAATAAATAATATTAAATTATTGTTGTTAGTTCCTTTCATATAATCAGACGTTTTTCAAAGGCATTGTATTGAAATTAAATATGACAATAAAATAATGACACATTTTATTGTCTAGACTTCGTTACGGGAACAAAAGTCACACGAGCCGCCAGCAAAAGAAACAAGTTCTTACTTATAGAACAAATCTTGCAAACGCAAAACTAACCAATGAATTACATTATGTTTATAGCGTTTTTAATATATGCTTGATCATCATTATGTTCGAACACATTCCGAAAGATAAGCAATGTTAAATATCAGCTGATATCAAAATTTGCCCATACTGTGAAGTCGTGTATAAATGCAGTTGATTAAAAAATAACTAGTTAATGATACGAACAACAAAACTAATGGTCGAGAATTGTGGCATATATGAAATATATATATATATATATATATATATATATATATATATATATATATATATATATATATATATATATATATATATATATATATATACGCATTGTTTCTTAGAATTGAAAACCATACATACACATGGAACAATTTAATAATTTATCTTAATGTATGGTGTGCGGTTTATCACTGTGTGTTATAGTTCTTTTTTATAATAATGTATCTTGTTTTCCGTCGCTTATTACCATTAATTTATGAAATGAGATTAGGTCTCAGAGAGGAAAAGTCATGACAGTCCGCCATATTACCTGAACCTACAAATGGATATCGTCAATGAATTCTGTTTTAGCCACACAAAAAGCCATCAAATAACAATAACTGTTCGACGAAGGTTTCTCCACGCAATAAATATGCCAAATGTATTCAATGTGCATTCAACTAGATATTGTTAAGATTAAGCCAAGAAAACAAATCGAATGTTATCATATATTTTGGCTAGAAACCAAATAAGATGAAAAGACAATACTCAGTTAATGTTCGTATAAAATAAAGCATCATAGAGATATTTTCGCCGATGTATTAGTTTAGTTTTAATTAAGTATGTTTTTATAGCATTCATTCTCCATATAACATATATCCACATATTGACATTTATTTTCACCAAAAAAGATCAGTTCAATTTTTTGAGTGACATAATGTATATTGCAAACTACATCCAATCTGATGCAGGCATAGTGGTGTTTCAATAGTCAACACATTAAGGAAAATCGAATAAAATTAAAATAACAACCCGCAAAGTCATCGGAGAATCGGAGAATTGTACACTTGGGTCAGCTTAATTTAATTTAAAAGTGCGATGTGGGTCGGTTGGTACCATGTGATTGGTAAGATAGTATATGTTGTTTACAAAAATACATTTTTTGAACATAAGTGCGCATGAATATATCGCATAGATAGAGCACATTTCGAACAAAAACAGTAAAAGCGCGTAAATATTTACAACATGTAACACTGCCGTTTGGCGGACTTCGTGTACATGCATTGGAAGTGTGTGTTTTTTCGAATCGTGTCCAATCTATATTACATATCCCCCAAATTTGTCAAGAAGTATAAATGTGACATATGTTTGCATCACTAAAATTCAGTTGTGTATTGTCAGTGCAAAAAATATTTCCTAGATTTTAATATTATTTTATAACATAATCGTGATTTACATAAATAGTGTTTCCAAAATATTTTTAATTGTCGATGTGTACTCCAATTCAGAATATCTTTGTACAAGTGTTGAACTCTAAATCGCAGACATTCTCATGTTTGCATACTTTAATGTGATGCAACGAAAAAAACATAAGCATACTATAAATGCATAATCAATGAGTGTTAATGGCAGTGCCTTTAAAAGAAGATTGAAACGCATGTGAGAAAGAATTACATTTCTGAAGATTTCCTAACCCATACAACGTCGGTCATAGTGTTATAGTGTACCATCTTTTCATTCAAGGACGTTGCGTGTTAACGCTTATTGTGTGTGATATTTATTTGAGCGACGATAGTACTCATAAAATACCCATGCGTCACGTTATAAGTGTAAATAGATTCCTTTAAAGCCCTACACTTGGCTCACATACCAGCATATATATCTGCATGACACCGATAAGCAGGTTAAAACAATCCCCGGTTGTTAACGACGTATTTCCTAAAAGAAAACATATACATGACTAATCAGAAAGCTATATATAGCGCACTCAATCGTTCAGCAAAATCTACACGTAAATAAAGTTGTACATACTCGAATCCACCGTTGAAAACAATTATAAACCAAATAGGCATACTTCATTATACATAATGCATTTTCAAAAGAGATTTCTTTAAGTTAAGAGTATAAAAGTAGTTTTATTTTCATTAAATATAATTATATATAATATGATATGATATACTGTACACGTATTTTTTGTCTAATTGTTCAAACAGACGAAGAATATGCCTGCGTTTACGTTTTTAATGTGTTTATATATGTGCGTGTTGTGGGTTGTGTCATATTTTATGACACTTATTAGATTATGCTGTACGTCTACGTATAGTGCATTATTAAATATCATAAAAAGGTGATGTATAGTGTAAAAAATGAATATTACACATGATGGCCATTATTTACAAAGAATGTATTAAGTATTAGCACAGCCAATAGTAAACAGTGGGGAACAAAGGACTTATTATATGTAAGGAATATTAAATATTACTTTATGAAACACATTATGTGTAATTATATACGTCATTATTATTGAATATGCAAAATTATATATCAACTGGAGATGGACATTCTTTAAAAACATTTCGTAATAACTCAACCGACCCATCAAAAATTGCAAACCCACACGATTTTGAGTGCCTGGATTACCTTTTTGAATCACAAAATGCAGAATATTATACTCGCGAATATATTGAATATTCCTGAAAAACAACACCAAGTTTCATAGTGAGCCATGGAGTATTGTTCCTCCGCCAGATAATATGTTTTAAATACTGACTTATGTGCAGCATACACACGTTCTTGAATGAATCGCTATACATTGTGTTCCGCAACTCTATCGTTTTGTGATACTAAATGATGAATAAACATTGACTAAACACACAAGTTATGAACCAAATTTAATGCACAGTCCGGCGCCTGACATTCCGTATCGAACATAAAATAAAAATGCTGAGTATTTCAATATTCGATTATCATAAATGCAGCATTCAACTTAAGTCAATAGGGTACAAACACGATCGATTCTGCACTAGCAAGAATACATAAAAAATATTAGTATTCCAACTCTTTTCATTATTCAATAACACTTATTAGGCGAGTTAAGACTGAACCACATACAGGCAACCTCTTCGCAGTCAGATAACTTTAAACAAAGTACAATCGTTGGCTTCAGACATCTCTTTCAATGTAAATTACGGTTGCGCACTATTTCTCTGTGAAAATATATCGGGCAAAACATGACATGTTACTGATTCTTGCTTTGTCAAAGTGATACGCAATAAGACGTTTTATGTTAGGGCTGATGCTTTTAATAATTGCCTCCTCATTAACAAGATTTGCGGGCGTTTTATTTCAACCTAATTAGTTTACGGGCAAGTAGATTGCATTACCACGACATTGCGACGCTTCATTTGGGTTGATTAATGCTTTCAAACCCTCTGTTCACTGTGAACTGCTAAAATTTTATAGTGCGATCTCAGAATCGACTCATTTTGTTTGTGTGAATTGACTCATTAAACAATTGTAAACTCTTGTTAAGAAATTGGACTAGGTAAATTCACAGCATCGGTCTTTAGAAACGATATGACGGTATATGTATTGCAAATACTTAGTAAAAGTGAATTATCCATCTCAATAAAATCATTGTGATTTCATTCAAGACGCAAACAGCATTATCCATTCACGCCGGTACAGCTTCATGACTCAAAAAACGCCATGTGTCAAATAATTAAGTGGCGAATTTTGTTCGTGCAAAGCTATTTATATATTCTAAGATTAATGCGTTTTGTTCATGAAATTGATAAAACAAAAGACAGTAGATAAAACAAATTTACTTGTGAATACATACGGTTTCATCAGGCTGATAATGTGGAGGCAGACCTGATGCACCGTGTAGGCGATATTATTTATTTGGTTATGGGTCATTATTTAGTATTTTTTCGTTTGTTTAATTGTGTTTGTATAGTATGGTAAAGTCAAATATGTGCTTCGAACTGGTAACTAGTATTCGCTTGACAAAGACCATATCTTAAATATATTATAGGCTTTAACATGGCCAGTAAAATAACATTTATCTAATATAATTTGACTCTTCGAAAATATGATGATCGATCGAAATGTAGAAGGGCGACGGAAACGCTTGAAACTGGAATTAAGCTTATATGATATTTCTGGCTAAAATAGTGTGTATGCCTTGGTTTTGATGATAAACCAATAAGTCAATCAGAGATTGAACGGAACTCTACTTAGATCGCAAAAGACACGATGCACCATAAATCCCAAATGTGTATTTTGTTGTCACCAGAAATGTACTTGCTAGCGCTCCTGTAAAGCCATAGACGGATTAGTTTTCTTTTTATTTGTCAGTAGCTAATAGATGATTTAGGTTTGGTGATAGTGTCTCTTTAGGGTTGCTTTGTAGAACACGGTAGAGTATATCAATTTCCTTTAAAAACATAATATATGCAAGCATATCAGATTAATAAATACTATTAACGTAAAGTCATAGGAATGACGAAATTAAATATATATTTTAAGGCAAATTTAAACATTCAAAATAAAAAAAGTTTCATAGATTGTATATATTTCTGAAATAGTTTAATTCAGTCTAATTACTTTCATCAACGCACTTGTTAGGAACAATCCAAACTTCTTTAAATATTACGAAAAATTATTTGACTTATTCTGAACCGGGATACAAATTCTCAGCCAATATGTGCTTCAAAAAGGACATTTTGGCTTAAGAACTTTAGAAAATGCCGTTTATAACAATGAGACGGGCATACAACCTCCGCGAAATGGCGAACGTTGTTCTCGTAAACGTATCTGGAAACATACCTATGTAACTGGAAAATATTTGTTATTACAAGTCATATATGTTCGCAATAATAGAATTATTGAATGCATATACATACAGAAAGAAAAATACAGTGCAAAGTAATGTGTGGCCAATTTTTCAATCTGTTAACGCAGTATACGTTAGTGTAAGCTAAATCAGGTTAGGTGATATTCTTTCTACCTATGTTTTTTTCCCGGTCTTCAACTGTGAACAAGGCATTTACTATCTAATTTTCTACCCAACCGATAAACAAGTTTCGATTAGTTTTTAAGTTAAATACTCTTCAGTCGAACCCATCGACCTTATGGTCAAATGTACTTTGCACATGGTAACAACAACATCAACAACATATACTCACTTTCGCACATGCTATTGCTTTGTAACAGAATTCTAACCGATTGCTTAAATGAAACCCATAACTGGCAAAAGAAAACCAACTGAAACATTTTTATTGATTTTAAAAGCTCTTCTAATACGTGCTTGATATAACACAATCCGTACTACCAAGCAAAGCGGACAGTGTTTGTTGTTTGATAACAAAACAGGGCGGATTCTTAAATTATCATAATTGGTATTGTTCAATTTGATATTAATATATAGTGTGTTTAAAATTTGTTATAAGTACTGCATACATGTTATATACCCGAGTGCCAAGTCAGCCTGCTTCAACTGTGATCAATATTGTATGAAGTTACATATGCGATAATGGTAGGAACATGTATCAACCTGTGTTGTAATAAACTAGTTTGGATAATGCATGGGTTTGTTGCAAATGATACACACATTAATAATTCCAAAGTATGCATGTACATGTTTTTAAAAGTGAGTAACAGCCTTTTTATTTATTGTTTTACTAGTATGTTACATGCAAATACTTGGTTTGAAGTGTGTTTGCCTCCTTATATGCTTGTGTGCGTAAGTTAACATGTATCTTATGAATATTGTATTGTTTAAATATAGCTTTCATATCACGAATATATGTTTGATTTGTGTGAACTTTGAATGTATTCATAGAAAATAAGTATATAAAAAATAAACGTTGTTTTCCTTAAATTCAATATAATTCATTCATTATTCATTACAGGTGCTAACTAAGAGCATGTATTGCATACAACTACTTTAAAGTGGCTTCACATTGGCGCAGTTGTTAAAGTTATACAATAATATGTAAACTTGTTTCAAAAGTTGACTAAAAAAGAATAACCAAGCAGAATACTAGAACGTATCACATTGCAAACAGGTATTTTGAAGCATGTTTATTCAAGAAAAAAAAACACGTTTAGTTATTTGCGAAAACCTGTTTTTATAAACACTAATTAAATATACTGTGAATCAATTATGTTAATTTTTGCTGTTTAAAAAAGTACCTTCTTTTATCGTAGTCAGATATTTATGAATACATAGCTATAAATACTAAACTAATTTTGTGAATACTTTCATGTGTGTAAACGAACGAAATATATTTATAATTAGCATTTGGTCATAAATGGTGTTAAGTTTGTTCGGAAATAATGTACACAGTTTCGCAAATCTGTTATTTGTTATAGTTTTAATCGGTTGACGATCGTTTTTTTATGAAGATGTAACAAAACCCCGTGCAGGTTTTATTAATGTGGACTACGACCGTCCGAAACGCTGGTGGTTGTCTGTTTCCTATGACAATTTGTATATAATACATAATTAGAAGGCGAAGCAATAAGACACGTTGCACACCGTAGTTATAATATCTCAATAAACGTTAGTGGCTTGGCTTTTGGATCTACTTAGTAAAAGCCATCAGCTGCGTCCTTGAAATGGACGATGCATGCGTTCCTTGTCTCTTTGAAATAAATCGTGATAGGTTTAATACGCGGACAGAATAGCACACACATAATCATTAAGCGATGCTCTAATTGGTCATGTTATCTCGCAATTCCTGACTGACGCCTCCATTATATCCCGTTATATTCGGTTCCTCCTTGGCAGTGGGAATAGAGACAATACCATAGATCAAGCTATATGAATATATGGAAAGTCCTTAGAAGAAATTATTAACGCGAGCGAGTGTTACGAATATTTTCAGAGGTGACAGATCGCTAATATATCATGCCAACAAAAAGCTATATCAACATTGTGGGGTTCATTCTTGTCATTTTGCATTTGATGCTGATAATAAAATTTATATTATCTGATTAAACTCGTCGAAAACGATTGATGTTGCACTTCAATTGTGTTTGTTATTGATATCAAAATCAATATTAATGGATACAACACGGGTCTCAACAAAACAGCAAGTGTTATAATTGTAAAGCAACGTGGTTGTTGTTCGTTTCTATGTGCTATCATCTAAAATTTTAGAAATGTTCTACAATTTCGTTTGGTTATAATGGTCAATCCCATATCCAACACACTAAAAAACACTATACACAATAAACCATAAAACATCGGACGAACGATCCTGGTGAAATAACCTCGGAACAAGTAATTACAAACTGTTGGATTTAAACCAGCTTACAGGTATGCCGCATCTCCATCAGAATGAATAATTGATCATTAATCAACGAAGTCAAACATAGCACAACACATTTCTGAAAATACATGTGAACACTTTTAAAGAAACACATAACGGAAATACTGAACTTGAGTCATAAAAACTTAGGACATAAGCACTGTGTACTTGCCTAAAATGAATAATAACAATAAAAAACAAACAATATATATATTAAAACAAAATCAAAGTTGAGTAAGAACGGTTTCTAACTTGTGATATTATTGTATGTACAGGTAACGCAATTGTTAGTAATAGTATGTTTACATAGGTGTATGTAACCAAGTAAATTTTAAACATAGATGATATTTTTATAAATAAAGCTTCTCTTTTATTTGTTAATTTAACTGCGGGTAAACTTATGGGACAATTATTTAACGATCGGGTATAACGGCTGCTTAATTATATGGGATCTATATAAGATTGTGATATTCCAAATCAAGATATCTAAGATATTCACATATTTACCAATGACATATATATTACTTGAATACTATATGTAATCGTTCAATTCTGTGTCGAATCTCGTGTATTGTTCTCGACAAAAAAGCATTGCTGGAATCCTCAGAAAAGTTGCAAAGTATTCTCTAAGAAGTTATTGGCATAACGAATTTAACGTACAATATTTAACACCCCATATTCGTCGTTAACAACTGTTTGCAAATAACAAGATTCACGTTTATTTCTTATCTTCTATAAGATGCACTCAAAACACATTCCAAACCTTCCAAACAAGTCAAATCTAGACCAAACAGCGTATATACCGTTTCGTGTATGTTAAACAATAAAATAATACATCAGGCTTATTGAAGCTCAACCAAAAAAGAACCAAGTATGTGTGCATTTGAAATCTCGGACAGGTGTAAAACTGGACCAGATCTAAACAAAGCACTGGACAATTCGCATTTTTTATGAGAAAAGAACGTTTTACAATTTTAGATCTATTTGATCAAACTCGCAAATAATATAATTTTATAACTCACATATATGTGATCGATTATCAATAGGTATTGTCCTTGTTTTCAAAATATATATTTTATGCATATTTTATGCTTGACAATAATTGACCTTATCTGTGTGCAGCTTGCATCACCATTAAATCTCAGTTATCAATACAAGCGCAATTCATAGCGATCGCACATGTACATTACAAGCATAACCTCTTAACTTTCTATTTGAAATGAGAAGGTAATTCAGGCAAAAGTATGGATCATGGTCTATGTTGCTTAATAAGTTTGTGTCAAGGAATCTGGTAACCTCTTAACTTCATTTAATCAGCCATTTATTTTGCGAATGAATTCGCATAATTGTTTTTACTTTGACTGTTTAAGTGCTTTATTGGTTCACTATGAGCATCTCCTAAACATGTATGGAAATCACAACTGCAATAGGTTTACATGGTGGTACCGCAACTCCGTAGTCATTGACGAAAACCAGAAAAAAACGCATTGATTTTGCGATTTATGAATTATTTTACTATTTGAATTACACTGTGCAAACACTTTACTTCAATGACGGTTTATTATCGCACTTTGATTTCTGTTAGCAAGCATCGAGTTTGATTATGTCATGGATAGAGTTTGTCATTTGTATTTGATTTCAAAATCAATGTTTAAAGTACACATTCGTTCACAAATTGCTCGTATTATGTAAACACGTACTTTTCATAAACGTGTATAAAGTGCTAAATTTAATTCAACATCTAAACAAACAACGTGTTTACGATACTCAACGTGTACTAGTTTGATCAGTCCACGTATTTCCTGATTTAATTTACACAGGCGTCGCGTTACTGCTGCATACTCTTGATATACTGCATTACGATTTCAGCTTCGAGCAAAATTATAATAAAAAGCGTTTGATATTTTTCATGTTATAATACACTAGAACAAATAGAACTTTAAACGTAAAAATAGTAGATAATTGAAAACTGCTTGAATTTGCCAAATCTGTCTTTGTTATGCGTGAATCATAACACGTTGCTTAAATATTTTTCAATTCAACAGTTCAAAATGCCATAACTCTCTAAATAAATCATCTAACCAGAACCCACAAATAACATGCGCATCTCCTCAAGGTAGTTAAGCTTCCCATAAAGCATCATTGAATTCCAGTCATTAGTTGCTGATATGTACAGTTAATGGAAAATTTCAAAGGGCCATAACTCTGTGAAAAATCATCCGACCAGAACCGGCTGATAACATGCACATCTCCTCTTGGTAGTGAAGCTTCCCATAAAGTTTAATTGAATTCCGGTCAAGATTTCTTGCGTTATTAAAAGACAATCCTGAGGAGATTTCAAACGACGCCCGCGACAATCGACAAGTTAGTACACCTTTAAACCTTAAAAGTAAACAGAAAAGCAGTCAAAAAAGTCGATATTCGATAGCTTTGGCGAGCTGTATTCATATGAGCATATCATGTGTTATTTGAACTACAATGTATTTGCTTAAACGTATATCACGATTTCTGTTCACAGTAGGTCACACAAAATATGGATTTGCAATTAATTAATCACTCTAAATATTAGCGCAATATAATTATAAAAATGATAATCGGGTATATGATGCAATCGGAAGCAGTCAAAAGGTTTTGAGTAAACCATAGAGTCGTTGTTCAATATTATGCAATCGTTGTCACACCTATATTTGTTTTAAAACATGAGCGTTCGAAAGTGTATATTTTATGAAATGTATTGATGTATATTGTCATATTTAAGAACATTAACAATAACGTGGGTGTGTTGATATGCACCGTTCAAGACTATGAATAATAATTCGTGGCGTTTGGAAAAATTCCTTAAATAAAGATGTTACTAAATATCTAGCAAACGTATTTAAAATCAAACTTGTAAAATACATATACATGTACCAAACTTTATACTGTTGGCTAGGTAGTAAAAATGTAAGGTTGCGGTGGTAAATATATAGTTAATTTACTTATTTAGGCTTCAACGATTGTTTTCACATATTGACATACGCTCTCATAGAAATATGCCATTATCATTTAAATAGATAAAACAGCGAAGAACACTTTAAAACAGATTTAGCTTGAAATGTTATAGAAAAACTATGTTCCTACAATAAATTATTGTCAAATAAACCACGATCAGGTGTATAGATTCGATGTGATTCGATATCAAGCATCTGTACTTGTTACTGTAGGCTAGTTGATTAAATTATGTTTACACGAGCTTACGTTTAAATATAGTTCTTTAAATAAATGCATAGAAACTGTATGGTTTCATACCCAGCCATTATTTCACATGCGTGTGTCATTGACGTCATCTAGCTGTAATAAAACACTTAGATGTGCAGTGTGTACATTACATTCATATCAATGGAACAAAGTAAGACATGCATCGTGGTCAAATCCTTCATTTGAATTGTTCATAATAATTATCTGTAAATGATCATATTAAGTGCTTTTGAAAGCAGAAATAACAACACAAAAACAACACAAACAAAATTTTCAAAATCTTAAAACATATTTTGGTTTAACGTCAATCATGCTATAAACATGCTATATTTTAATATAAATCAAGAAGCCTATTAAACATATGTATTAAGTGGGTATAATCAGTTGTAAAACATATTGTGTGCGATTAATAAAGCAGCTACATATATTCAGATTGCAACACAATGAAAGGGTACGTTGGAATACTTTTTACAATACATATGTAAGTGAACTATCATATGTTCTTTTGGTCAATGTATTGATATAAAACATGTATTTGTATTCCGTTTCATATTATGCGAGGCTTTTCAAAGACAGTGCATTTGAAATAAAATATGACAATAAAATAATGACACAGTTTATTGTCTAGACTTCGTAAAGTATACGGGAACAAACGTCACCCGAGCCGCTAGTAAACGACACATGTTCTTACTTAAAAAACAAATCTTGCTAGCGCAAAACTAATCATCGGATTACCTTATGCTTATAGCGTATTTAATTTATATGTGTAGCGTATTTAATTTATATGTGATGATCATAATGTCCGCACACAGAGCGAAAGATAAGCAATGTTCAATATCAGTCGATATATAAATTTGCCCACGCGTTGTATTCAAGTCTCAGACTGGTAAAATAGTTTCTATTTTAAATCAATGAATTTGATTATGAAATAAATAAGGCTCGATTGGTCATTGTCGGCTAAGGTACTACTTACATATTCCTCGAGTACTCTTAAGTATACTTACAAGTACCCCGGGTACGGTTAATATACTTAAGCTTACCCGGTCGATATTAGACTGTACCCGACTTGTATTCCCCCCAAAGTCTGATGTCGTAAAACGCGCTACCGATTACCGTAAAACGATATTGCTTATCTTAAACTATATTTTCTTTAAAAAAACTACGTCTACATGCTTTTTTAGTATGGGTTTCGAAAATATAGAAAAAATTTAACAGAAACTATGACATAAATGTGAACATAACTAATTACAAAAAATGCCGACAACGCCCGATTTAGCGTTAAATTTCCCGGGTACCTTGTGAAATATTTACCGTACCCGGGGTATATATATGTATACTTATGAGTACCCGGGGTACATGTAGGAGGTATCCGAGCCGACAACGGTCAATCGAGCGTAAATAAGTAATGATAGGAACAACTAAACTAATGGTCGATAATTGTGACATAAATGCAAATTAGTTCATTACATAAATTCATTATTTAATCATTGTTTCTTAGAATTGAAAACTATACTGGATCAATGTAATAATGTATCTTAATTTATGTTGTGCGTCTAACACAGTTTGTTATACTTATGTTTTATTATTTTGGCTCTTGTTTTTCGTCGCTTATGGCAATATATTTATGAAATAAGCTTAGTTCTTAATGTGGAGAAATCATAACAGTCTGCCATAATGCCTCAACGTACAAAATGTCTATCGACAATCAATTCTGTTTTATCCACAAAAGCCATGAAATAACAATAACTGTTCCACAGAGGTTTCTCCACGCCATTAATATGCCAAATGTATTCAATTTGCGCGCAACTTGATCTTGTTAAGATCGAGCCAAGGAAACAAATCAAATGTTTTTATATGTTTTTGCTAGAAACCAAATAAAATTACCAGACAATACGTAATAAATGCTCGTATAAATAAAGCCTCAAATAGTTGTTCGCTCCGATGGATTACTGTTTTGTATTTTGCAACTGATTTTTTGTAACAAAATGAACCAATGGGAAAAAGGAGCATTTCTCCATATAATATAAATCTGCATTTGTAAATTGAATTGAAAATCCGAGAAAAAAAGAACAGTGCAATTGTATAAACACCATCGTGTGTTTGTGTAAAGTACATTAAATCTGACGCTGGCCTAGTGATGTTTAAATAGCCAACACATTAAATAAAATGAAATAACGTTATTATAACAACCACACAAGGTCATCTGAGAATCGGCGAATTGTACACTTGGGTAATCTTGATTTCAAGTCAGCTTTTGGTCGGTTGATAAAATGTGACTGTTTTGATAGTATTTATTGTTTACAGAATTTCATTTCGAACGTGCGTTCCCATGAATGTATCACATAGATAAAGCACATTTAGAAAAAAAAAGTAAAAGCGCGTAAATATTTATTTGCATTTAATACTGCCATTTTGCGGTCTTCGTGTGCATGTATTCTAAGTGTTTCTTCGAAGAGGTTCAATCTATATTATCCCCTCCATAGTGTCAACATGTATGACATTATGTTTGCATCTATGAACTTGATTTGTGTATCGTCGTTGCAAAAAATATGTCCTTTATACTTGATTGAAAAATTAATTAATGACATTATTGTGGATAACAATTTTGATTTTCCAACTTGAATAATACTTCTTTTGGTATACTTCCTCACATTATGTTCGAATAAACCGGCTCTTAGCACAATTAATATGTTTCTGAGTATATACATGATTACTTACGTCGGCATTAAAAGCTGTTATAATGTTCTGAACAATCTAAAGAGTTGAGAAAAGAAAAAAAAATCATTGTGTATTATTAATTGCATCACCTTTGATATGATTTTATTTTTAAATCAAACAATAATGAGACGTGTGTATGTTTTGTTAAAAATGATGAAGTAAAATTAAATTGTTATTCCTTTGTTCTTTGTAACGTGTAATGTTTTTAAGCCGAATTTCATGAACATAAACTTTGTTGTTAAGCTGCGACACTAGATATCATGTCTCAACAAAATGATATAATATAATATTTACGATCGTATGGTCCATCGTCTTAAATAATGCAGTTATATAGAGGATGAATTGTCGTTGGTCTACTTAGATGACATATGTATGGAACACAGTACGTAGTGTGTGCACATTTAGAGCTGATCTATGTTTGGTCAACTAATCGGATGATCGGGCATGCGATGCTTCATATATAACTCATTAATATTTCAAATATCATAAAACGGGTCGACGCATACACGTATACAAACTCAGAAATACATTATTATGGCATTGCATTTTCAGTTCAAATTCTGTTAATGTTAAACGATAAAAAGTATTCGTTATAATCAATATGTACTGCAATTAAGAATATCTATTTACAGTTGATGTACCTTGAGTCGAAAAGACATGATTATGTATACATGCTTAAACGTGATACATGGAGATAGAACAAAACATACACATACTTTAAATGCAAGATCAATAAGTGTTTATGGTAGTGCCTTTAAAGGACGTTTTGAAACGCATGTGAAATAGCATTACGTTTCTGGCGATTTTCCTAACCTATAAATCATCGGTCACCAATTACTTTGTCGTAGTCTGCATCTTTAGCCGTTTTGGCCATTTTCGGAACAATTCCAATTGTTATGGATGAAGTATTCCGGAATTGTTTGCTCATCAAACAGTACAATTCAACATTGAATACGTTGTCAATCAAAGCACGAATGTGTAAAAGGTCGCTTAGTGGTGTGAAAATGAGGCGAAACAAGTAACCAATGAGCTCGCTTAAATGGCTCATTATTCCTTGTGGTATTTCAGTCAAAAGAAACAGGACAACGACTGTTATAAGCATGCACGTTGTTGTTTGCGACGGGCGCGCACGTTGTGACGTGGTTGTTGAAGCCGATTGGTTTCACCATCAGATACTGATCGTTTATTCATCATCTTCTGTTGACGATTATCCGCGCCCTGCATTGGGCGAACTAGCAGGACGCGAGAAACAGACTGCAAAAACAAAGATTTCCAAATTTTCCCTGGTAAGGGCAATTATATTAAGAATATCGGCGATGACCCGCATACGATTGTTACTAGGTATCCATTATAGGTCTATAGTTTGACACAGATGTATGATAAGCTTGATCCTCGGGTTCACCTGACGATACAGTGTATCACGTTTTGTTTCGCAACTCTATCGCTTTTTTGATACTTTATCGCTTTTTGATAAATGAACATTAACATAAGTTTTGAATGCACCTGACATTCCGTATCGCACATCAAATAAGTGCTGATTATTTCAATATTCGGTCATCATAAATGCAGCAGTAAACTTATCTGTCGATACAGTCAAAACACGATCGAGTCTGCATTAGCTAGAATACATTAGAAGCCATAAGTGATACAACTATTTTCATATCTCAATAACACTTATTGGGCGAGTTAACACTGGCCCTACATACAGGCAGCCTCTCCGCAGTCCGATCACTTTAAACTAAGTTCATTCGTTGGCTTCAGTCACCCCTTCCAACTTAAATAACGTTATTATTTATATGTCAAACATTATCGGGATAAACATGACACGCAACTAATTCTTTGATTGTTAAATTGATACGCTATAACACTTTTTTCAAGAACAATCGCTCTATGTGTATTGTGTTAGAACAGATGATTTGAATAATGGGCTAAGTCTTAAATTGGCATGGCTTCCTCATTACAAACAATTGCGGGCGTTTTATCTCAGCCTAATCAGTTTAAGGGCAAGTAGAGTGCATTACCACGACATTGCGACGCTCCAATTGGCTTGATACATGCTAACAAACCCCGTTTTCACAGAGCACTGCTTATTTCGAATAGTGCGATCTCAGAATCGTCTCATTTGGTTTAGAGGCTTAGAGGCAAATGTAAACTCTTGTTAAGATATAAACGCATGCGTCCATCTTCAATGTCAAAAAAGGCATATGAAAGTTATTGAACTGTGAAACGCGTTTTGTTAGACGCGAACTAACTTACTAGTACTATATTTGATCCTTGGACTTTGTAAATTCACAACATTTGTCTTGAAAAGCGCGATTACGGTATATGTATTGCAAATGCTTTGTAAAATGAATGTTGCATCTAAATCCAATAAAATAATGAGTTCATTAAGACGCAAACATCATTATCCATTAACGCCGGAACAGATTCGTGATTAAAATGACGCAATTTGTACAATAATTCAGTGGCGTGTTTTTATTTGTTATAAGCTGTTTAAGTATCCTAAAATTAATGCATCTTGTTAATATAAAACAAAAGACAGTAGATAAAATAGATTTACTTGGGGCAACGCCTTGCATAAGGCTATAGGCGTATAATGTGGAAGCAGACTTGACACACGGTTTACGTCGATTTTTTTGTTGAATTATTTGCCATCATTCAGCATTCTATTGTGTTTAAATGTGTTGGTAATCTAGTATAATGGTAAAGTGAATTATGTGTTACGAACTAGAAATTATTATTCGCCCGTCAGATATCATATCGTAGATCTATAATAGGCTTTAATTTAGCTATTTAATCTAATCATCCCCACGCTCCAAATTGGAGCTGGGGGATTATGTGGTTATCTCGGCCGTTTGTCCGTCCGTTTGTTAGTCCTGGCCACTATCTCCTCCTGCACGATTAGCATTATAACCTTGAAACGTAAACACATTGTAGCTATGAGCATATGTACGACAGTGCTCTATTTGAAATTTTGATATGACCCCTGGGTCAAAAGTTGCTGCGTGGGGATACGCGTCGGCCGCGACCGCACCATTTCTTGTATTATTTGATTCTTTGATATATGAAGAGCGATCGATCGAAAAGTAGAAGGTCGACGGAAACGCTTTAAATTGGACCGAAGCTTTCAGGATATTTCTGGTTTATACGAGTCGCGTTCTGAGAAAGCTGGGCATAATGCATGTGCGTAAAGTGTCGTCCCAGATTAGCCTGTGCAGTCCGCACTTTCTGCCTTAATTGGATTTTTGCTAAGAAGAGACTTCATTTTATCGAAAAAGGTCGTAAAAGCGGAAAGTGTCGTCCCTGATTAGACTGTGCGGACTGCTTTCATGTTTTTATGAATATGAAACAAAGCCCCATGCAGACTTTCAATAATGTGCATTACGACCGTCCGAAAAGTTGGTGGTCGTTTGTTTCAGCGACACGGATATGTAAAACGCTACGCCAATCAAGAAGACTTAACAACACACTTTAAAAGCACGTCCGTGTTAGAACGTTCCTCTTCAGCAAAATGGATCGACACGCTCCAATTAAGACTTATTGATATTACATCATAAAAAAGGGCGAAAGAATAAGGCACGTTGCACTCAGTAGTTAAAATATCTCAATACACGTTATAGACTTGACTTTGAGATCAAGTTAATTAGAGCAGTCAGCTGCGCCCTTGTCTTCTTGAAATAAATCATGATAACAGGTTGCAAACGCGGAAAGAATAACAGACACATACTCATTTAGCGTCGCTCTGAGTGTTCATGTTATCTCGCCAAACCCTTACACATCCAATATATCCCGTTTTATTCGGCTCTCGCTTGGCATTACCAATAGAGACAATATCACAGATCAAGCTATATATGGAAAGTCCTTAGAAGTAATAATGAACGTGAGCGAGTGTAGGTGCGTTGTGTATATATATCAAAGGTGACATATCGCTCTATGTATCGTGCCGACAAGAAGCTATTTCAACAGTGTGGGGTTCATACCTGTAATTTCGCAGGTTTTTCAGGTGCGAACGTCATAGCTACAGCGTGCGAAGGTACCAGGCACCGCTTAATAACATATATGGGATGTCTCCCTAATGCCTACGTAGTTATGCCATTTTGTTTTGATTTAAGTTAACCGTAAACTTCATTTTGTAAAGCCTAGGTATATATTTACACCAACAGAAGCACGTGTTTCGAAAACTCTATTTTTCTAACTGGAAGGTCATGTCTAAAATTGTATATACAATATTAATAGACAAAGTAATTAGCACCGCGTGAGTAAAAATGATTATGTCAGATACGAACATCGTAGCTTCAGCCCAGTCTGTACATCCGAACCGTATGGTCAGGAGCTACAACGTCCTTGACCTGAAAACATGGCGTGACTTAATAGCGGACAGTGTTGCTCCTGAAGAGGTATTCCGGAGCTACGCTGGCTGTATATGACATAATACACATTTCCTTATAACTCGGGTCATTGTATCATAATAATATGTACATTACTTTAAATGATATATACAAAACAGTATTTTACATAGGATTATGGTCAGGCTGGTATACATTTTCAATATTATAAATGACATAAAACTTTTTATCTCAAGGTTATTTATCAGTTTTTGTGTACATTATGACAGCGTTGTCTATACGAAAGCGATGCATTTATACTGGTACATCGCTGGAATATTCATCAATTGGTCTCGACCGTCGGCCTAAACGAAATATGTAGTTGCACAAACGTTTTTTTATAATGCCCCAAATCACATGTGAGAAAGAATAATCCCATGAGAAAATGCAAAAATCATTATTTATCGAAAATAAGTTGGGTTTTTTTTCCGGTGGCCGTTGCAATCCAGCTTTAGTAAATTTGGTGTTATTTTTTTTAATTTGAAAATGGTAGAATATATATATATATATATATATATATATATATATATATGGTTGAGAAAATTTTTTAAACACCAACGAATAAATCTTTCTAAAACACTTGATCCAAAAACGGATGAAAGAACAGAAAGTAGTAATAAAAGATTAGAGAAATATGCTGTTCAAAGAGTACTAATTACATATTTTATATATATGCTTTAGCGCTATCGACTTTTTGTCTTCATCAGATAGTTAGCACAGATATGGTTGTACGTGAAACATTGAACATGCCAGCGAAAACTTCTACAAATAGATCATTCAGAATTGAATCCTTGAATGAATCTTGAGCCAGTCTATTTTATATTTTAAACCCCTATGTACATGTAATTAACACAATACGGACACTGCTGTAGGCAAATGCACGTTTTTTTTATCGTTATTCATGGACACTATTTTATTTGGTGGAACATAGGTCAATGAAGATGTCAGACTAATTGTATGCTGTCAATTTGGTAAAATAATGAGTTTCTGTTTAACATGATTGACGTTTGCAGACGATGGGCCATCTGGTGAATGCCTCCATGCATACAGTTCCTTATATATGAATTACTCAGTACCGTACATGTCGCTGCTAAGGTATATGCCATTTTAATGTCAAATTCACAGAAGAATATGCCGATACAGCGATGCGTTAATACAAATATAATACAGTTATATAAAGCTTAAAATTTACCCACATCTTCAACGTAAAATACAAGCCCGTACATTATATATAAGGGTAACATTCGGATCACACGCAGTATGTTTTGCTTACTTTGTAACTAATCATAGAGATGCATTAAACGTTTGGAATACGCGGTATGGATGGCAGGAAAATGCGTGTACCATTTGATGTTGTATTTTGCAAGACTAGAACGTAAGGCACAACCTAGAAATGTGTATTGATATTGTAATAATTGCACGCTCTTTGCACATTTCATCCGGAAAAAATGTGTTTGAAAAAGAAACAAATATGGTATGCCTACAGAAAAACATACGATTGCTGAACAATTCAAAATGTAATTTAAAGAAACATGTTAACCTCTTTATGAATTTTCATTAATTAACTCACATCATTTACCATAGCAAACATATATCTTAAATACACCACATATGTTTTAACGCTTTGTTGACAATACATGTTTATTTTAAAAAAGGTATTTGTATCGATGGATAAATACACACGATTCGATGTAAAGATTGTTGAAGTACATGAGTATAAGTGTGTGTGTTGAAATATTACGCAAATATTCGTTAGCTATAGACAGTTTCAATTCAAGGTTTAAACAGTAAACAAATAGCATTTTGTAGGCATTAATTGTGTTTTTTTTACAGAACTTTACTTAATCATAGTGCTTCACGGTGCCTATACCACGTGACTTTTTAAGATCTGTGTGGGGAGTTAAATGTCAACAAAAGCACGACAAAGGTAAGATTTTTAAGGATAACTTTTTTAATATGTCATCATTTTCAATGGGATAAAGTGGAGAGCCCGCTCATTCATGAGAGTTTTCTATAGGTATCATGATTTTGTAAAACAAATGAATACTTTTTCAGTAAAGTGCAACCGCGCGTTTGAGCGGTTAGAAAAAGGTAGGATCAGTGTGGGGACATTATTTTATTATGACACAGAAACATCATCTCTCGTGAAATAAAGCAATAAACTTTATGGGCGGAGCTTACACTATATCATTTTGCATTCTTTTTTCAGGTTTCTTTCAGATATTTATGAAAACAAAATCAAGAAAAATATTCTAACAGTAATATGATCTGTGTGGTATACGTGTTTAGAAGGATCTGTGTGGTATCCGTGTTTCTACAATTTACGGATAAATTGAGATAATAACGACAATATATATTTTTTTAATTAATTTCAATTATTTCAATACAACAATTACTACTACTACTACTACTACTATTTCTGCTACTACTACTACTAATACTGCTACTACTACTACTACTACTACTACTACTACTACTACTACTACTACTACTACAACTATTACTACTACTAGTAGTAGTAGTAATAGTAGTAGTAGTAGATCTATTATTATTATTTAAAAATTCATTCATTTCAGTAATCACCTATTTGGCACTAGTGAGCGGACAAGGGTTAAGGGAAGAAAAAATAGAGGAAACAGTTTCACGAGACAGGAATGCTATACAGAAGGGGACACTAGGAGTAAGGTGGGAGCGGGCGAGACGAAACGATAGCAAACTGTTGCCAACAATAAGAATGCGGATAGACGAACACAATGAACATTTTAATTCTGACACAAATTCTGCAATAGAAATTGTGTCAAATATTACACAGGTTGACAAAAAGCAAAGGCATGTTCTTTCCTGAGTAATACGTATGTTTTAAAATCAAATTTGGAATGCAAACTGATAAAACAGAATCCACCAGGCTTGTCATTTTGTTGTTATTTAAATTTAAGGTAACGGTATGTTTATTAAAAACAAAATACTGGTCATAGTAGAAACATATATATATGTGTGTGTCTGTGTGTTTTATTTCATATTTGGAATTCATATTGTTGCATTAGTTTATTACATAGTATACATATTGACAATCATTCGCCATGTGTTGGTGATAATGTCATGTTATAAATTATGTCGTTGTATTCAGTGTAACAAGTGTATGCTTATCTTTAGCGTTAATTATTTTGAAGAGAATGTAAAAAGTAAATGAATAAATATTATATCATATGATTATATATGTACGATTCTGTGTTGTGGATGGATGCAGCTCTGAAGAATGTCAAGACGTATTTCGAATTAAGGAGTATTGTATTGTATACACAACCACATTGCATACATTGTTTACTGTCAATTACCACGGCCTAGAGTAATTATAAGCAGGCAGTTAATTATGTAAAGCAATCGTGTAAAACCCTAGTATTAGAAACCCTGGCTGCTTATGATTATCGAACTAGCTCGTGACAGCGGTATTTAAAATTGAAACCAACGAAAAAACATCGAAAACTTTAATCAAGTTATAATTAAAAAAGAATCACAGATTCGATAATACAAATCACAGATGCGATATATTAATGAATAACGTAAATCCAAATTATTGCACAATTATTTTAAGAATGATTTCAAACACACAAACGAACTAAACGAAACCTAAAAATTAATCAAATTCGGATAACTTTAGAATCATTTTGAAAAGTAAAGTAAAAGTAAAACAACGAATAAAATAACGTAAAACGATAATGAAGTTACACAGGCACACTGTAAACCATTATGATTTTTAATCAGTATTCACGGATTTATGTGAAGTCCTCACGTATCGAGAAAGGTTTGTTTTGCGTTTGTACGTTTTGAAACACTCATCACTACTGTAACACTTGTCATGCATGTGGGTATTGACGTGCTCTCTGAGGTCATTCTCACTCCTAACTGCCAACCCACACTGGTAACATTTCACCAATCCCTCTTTTTTGCACTTTTCTCTCTAGCCACGAGTAGGTACTTGTCCGCAAAGCTTCTGCCGCACTGTACACACACGTGACATTGGGGTCCTTTGTTCGTTGAAGCCTTCTAAGATTGTAGGCATCCTGAGAAAAAAACAACATATTTTATTCACGTGACATTTCAATGCGTAAACACGCTATTTAAAAAATGTTAGTATCTGAGGACACGCGTTCGTTAGTTTTAAATTACAAACGATTTGACGATTATTGAGTTATTTCAAAATATATAATAACCTGAGCGATGAGATATATTGTATATTTGTGTTGTTTCAAGAAAATCCGTTCATCTGGTTAGCATAACTGTATAAAAATGTAACTATTTTTAAGGTATTTAATCTTACCTGAAATGCTTTCCCACAGCAGTTATAGTTTCCAGAGTTAGCGTGTCCCCTAATGTTGCGCAATAATCCAGCTCTGGTCTTCGACATTTTCCCGCATTCGGAGCATTGAGCCATACCTTAAAGCAAATATAATATCAAAAACAAGGGACAAAATTGTCACAAAACCAGGTTTTCATTGTGAAAAAAAAATCTGATAAAGGGAGAAAACTCAAACTGAACTTTTGAAATGAACAAACAAAATTAACCCCCTTTGTAAGTTTGTTTTTAAAAAAATCTATTTTTAGTCGTGGCGACCTTGACATTGGAGATATTGACGTGATTCTTTCGTGCGACACACCGTCCCATGATGGTGATCAAATGTGCCAAATGATGTTAAAATCTGACAAATCTCACAATGAATGACATAGTTATGGCCAGGACAAGCTCATTTATGGCCATTTTTGACCTTTGAACTCAAAGTGTGACCTTGACCTTGGAGATATCGACGTAATTATTTCGCGCGACACACCGTCCAATGATGGTGAACAAATGTGCCAAATGATTTTAAAATCTGACAATGAACGACATAGTTATGGCCCGGACAAGCTTGTTCCGCCCGCCAGCCCGCCAGCCCGCCAGCCAGCCAGCCAGCCCGCCCGCCCGCATTCGCCAATCTAATAACCAGTTTTTTCCTTCGGAAAACCTGGTTAATAATATACGATACATTTCTTCACCTGACAGTAGTATTTGGCGCCAAAATAAAAATGGAATTTGATACAATAACAAAAAGTGTACACTTATTTAAGGTAAGCATGGACTTGTCATCGATTTAAGATGCTCCAGCGTAAGATTTTAATATTATAACGGGGATTGTACAGAATGCCTGTAAATCATAATTATGTATTAGTTCAACAAGCGGTGCAAGCGTAGTGTATAGCCATTATGTGTTTTACATGCTAGCGCATTTAAAAATCCCGTTTCAAATACATTGTTGACAAGCATTTTTTTTAACAACTAAATAGAACTGAAAAACTGAAAAACCGTATACCACACAGATCCGTTGAAAAACGTATACCACACAGATCATATAACTGTAAGAATAGTTTTCTTGAATTTTGTTTCGTAAATAAATAACAGAAACCTGAAAATGGATGCAAAATGATATAGTGTAAGCTCCGCCCATAAAATTTATTTCTTAATTTCACCAGAGGTGATGTTTTTGTGTAAAAAAAAATAATGTCCCCACACTGATCCTACCCTTTTCTAACCGTTCAAACGCGCGGTTGCACTTTACTGAAAAAATACTTATTTGTTTTATAAAATCTTGATACCTATAGAAAACTCAAATGAATGAGCGGGCTCTCCACTTTATCCCATTAAAAATGGTGACATATTAAAAAAGTTATTCTTAAAAATCTTACCTTCGTCGCGCTTTTGTCGATATTTTACTCCCCACACAGATCTTAAAAAGTCACGTGGTATAGGCACCGTGGTGCTTTATAGATACACGATTACGCATACATTTGAAATGCCCTTAGTTAATACTTTTAAACTATTTGCATAGACCGATTGCACGTACTCAGTAGAGGTGTATAACTAGTATCACTGACCGCTAACGCATTATCAATAGCGGTGTATAACTAGTGTCCTCGATCGCTTAAATAGAGTAAATCAGTAGAGGTGTATATATATATTGCCACCGAACGATTTAACAAAATCTGATAAGATGTATAACTGACACTAGTTAAACAACTCCTCTGATTATGTGTAAGCGTTCGGTGTCATTACGTGTAAGCGTTAGGTGACACTTGTTATGCAACTCTACTCATTATGCATACGCGGTTGGAGACACTAGTTATACACCTCTTCTGATTATGTGTTAGCCGTCGGTGACAAACGTTATACATCTCAATTGTTTGAAACAAAAGTTAATTTGATGTTGATAGTATAATTTATATAATCTGATTGAATTCTTCCAAAACTATTGATGTTGCATTCCAGTTGTGTTTGTTATTGTTAACAAAAATCAATATTTATGGATCAAACACGGGTTTCTACAATGCAGCAAGTGTTATAATCGTCAAGCAACGTGGTTATCGTATGTAACTATGTGCTGTCCTCTGACATTTTAGAAATGTTCTAAAATTTTGTTCTGTTTCAATGGTCAAATCCTATATCCAACACAATAAACAACGCTATAAACAACAGAACATTAAACATCGGACGAATGATATTAATGTAATAATCTCTGAACAAATAATGACAAACTGTTGGATTCAAACAAGTTCACAGGTATGCTGCACATCCATCATAATGCATACTTAATTATTAATCAACGAAGTCAAACAAAGCACAACACATTTCTGAAAATACATTTGAACGATTTAAAACAAAAAAAACTTAACGGAAATACTGACCTTCAGTCATTTGAATTCTTAGGTCATACGCGCTGTGTACTTACATAACATGATAATAACAATCAAAAAACAATCTACATTAAAAAATGAATCAAAGTTGAGTCAAACTTGTAAATTTCTTAAATGTACAGGTAACACAATTGTTAGTGATACTATGTTTACATATTTATATGTAACCAAGTTAATCTTAAACGTAGATGATATTTTTATCCTTGGGAATTGAAAACCTTCTCTTCTATTTAATGATTTAATTGCGGGTTTATATTTACCTTTTACATAACTTATCGCTTCTCACCCATTACCTATTTAACTAGGAATGGCGCGGCAGAGGCCGACGCGTATCCCCATACCGAATGTTTGACCCAGGAGTGCCCCAGGGTTGGTAATGGGGCCATGCATAGTTGAGATTGGCCGTATTGTCATGAGAAATGTTCAGTATCAATTTAAAGTAAGTCGGTGTAGAAATGAAGAAGTTAAATAAATGTTAAATCATCTAAAAATGAATGAAAACCTCTGACCCAGCCCCACCTCAACCCCCTCACTATTGACCCAGGGGTCGAATCAAAATTAAAATAGTGCACTGTCGCAAATATGCTCATAGGTATCCTGAGTGTAAGTTTCAAGGTTTTAGTGCTAATAGTGAAGGAGGAAATAGTGGCCAGGACGGACGGACGGCGGAGAAAAGCAACATAATCCCCATTTTCTCTCCGAAAAGCATGAGGATTATAACAATAACAACAAGCGCATCGTGGTCAATGCCTTGCACCCCACACCAAACACCGTATATACCGTGTCGTTTATGTTAACAAAAACAACAAAAACTAAAAAAAAATTATCAGGTTTATTGAAGCGTAACCAAAAAGAACCAAGTATGCGTGCATTTAAACATCTTACACGTTTTAACTTCCGCAGATCTTAACCAAACACTGGGCAAGAGAAAAGAACGGTGTGATATGCTAGATATATTTAATCAATACTTATTGAACTTTTAAATTCTCATATTAATTAATAACTTACAGATATGTGATCGATTAACATACGCCATAGGCATTGTCCTTGTTTGCAAAATGTATATTTAATACATATTTAGTGCTTAACAATAACTAACCATATCATTGTGTAGCTTGCATCACGAAACAATCTCAGTTAACGTTATGAAAGCAACTCATCACCTTCACACAAGCACATTAAATGCATAACCTATTTACTATTTAATTGATATGATTTGTAATTTATATGTGTTTTCAAAATCTATGTTTAAGTACACATTCTTTCACCAAACTTTCTCATAATTTAAGAACGTCCTTTTCATAAATGCGAACAAACTACCAAACCTAATTAAACATCTTAAAGTCACACACCTTGAAATGAATTACATGGCATAGTAAATTACAAGGTAGAAATCCGTCTCATATGCGCTTTAAAACTTAAAAATATTCGTGTTTGTCGAAATGGAGGTATACGTCTAGAAATCCTACTTGCGGTTTTAAAATTAAAAACAACAACATTACTTGCTGACTAGGCTATAGATTAAATGAAAATTGTGCATACTTTCAATTTGCATCTATATGTATTGATTATCATGAGCATTATTTCAAGGTATGTGGCTTCAAGAAACAACGAGTGTATGATACTCAAAGTGTATTAGTCTGTCAGTCTATGTCGTTCCTAATTTAATGTACACAAGCGTCACGCTTGTATTGCATACTCATGATAATACTGTATACCATTTCATGTTTAAGCAACATTATAAGCAGTTGTCATTTATCACTGTATAAAACACTTGAACACAAAGAACATTTAACGTATCCATAGCAGTTTAAAAGTGAAAACTGCTCGAATTTGCCGAGACTGTATTTGTTATTCTTGAGTCATAAAACGTTGTTTGAATATTTTAATTATTTTAATTAAAACGTTTTCCACATCAACTCATCATCATACATTCTTGATTCGGATTAAATAATCTGCATGACCATCTTCTGTACACTCATGTGAAAAATAATTTAACTTTATTTAGGTTTATTTAGTTTCGCTTCAAGACAATGTCATGTTTGAATCGTAAGGGCGTGGCCTTTAAATTGTTAATAGGTTACCTTACGTCATTGCTATAAAAATCAAATAGATCAATTATCAAAAGAAAAGTCCTATGTGACCAATAAAGTGTCAACTTTAAACAATTGATACTTTTATGATGTTCGTCCTAACGTTACATGTTTTGAGTTCACCATCGGACCCAAGCTTCAGGCTTGGTTTTTGTATTTCAAGTCGTTTGTTTTGGACCGATAACGAAAGCTACACAAATATAATACATTTTTATAATATATATATATACCCTGTTTTGTGAAAAGCGTTTTATATGCCCAGATATTAATTCTCTTTTTTCGCGACCGAAATAAATAATAACTAGTTATTGTTGGTTTAACGTCAATTCTGCCATACACATTCTATATTTTACTTCAAATCAAGAAGCCTATCAAAATATGTATTAAGTGGCAATTATCAGTTGTTAAACATATGTTGTGCGATTCATTAAACAGCTTCATATTTTGCTATAAAATAAAAGGGTATGATAGAGTTATTTTTCAACATACATATTTAAGTGATTGATCTTGTGTTCTTTTGGTGGATATAATTATATCAATTACTTGTTGTTATTTCCTTTCATATTATGCGACGTTTTTCAAAGACATTGTTTTGAAAAAATATGACAATAAAATAATAACACATTCAATTGTGTAAACTTCGTTAAGTATACGGGAACAAACTTCATCGGAGCCGCCAGCAAAATAATTTAATTCTTATTTATCGAACAAATCTTGCAAACGGAATTTAATAACTAGATTACCTAATGTTTATTGCGTATTTAATATACACTTGATGATCACTATGTTCGAACACAGAAAGATAAGCAATATATTATCTTTTATCACATGCCGTACCCTGTTTCCCATGTAATATAACCATTACATATTTGTTATATTACACATGGGTAATACAACATTTTTAAGCGTTTTCATTTGCTTAGTTTTCGTTTAGTGACCAATCGCTATTTGTTATTTTGCTAAAACGACGTTGCAACGTCAAATGACGTCACGAAACGTAAACACCATTCGGGATTTATCATTATGTTTGCGTAAAATTTATTTAATTTGCTTATTTAAAAGCATGTGATAAAAAAGGTCTGACACTCGTTGTCATATCATACCATATTTTATTAAATATAAAGGCTCGCTAACTAACACAATTCCTGAAATCGCAATTTGCCCTTGCTGTGAAGTCTGGTATATTAGTCTGGTAAAATAGTTTTACTGAAAATGATTATCAAATAAATGATTAATGATACAAACAAGAGAACTTATGATTGATAACTGTGTCATTAATACATATAAGCTGCGTACATATATGTATTATTTAATAATTGTTTCTTATTGAAAACCATACTTTCAAGTGAAACAATATATTAATATATCTCAATGAATGTTGTGCATTTATCTCAGTGTGCTATAATTCTTTTTTTATTTTTCTGACTTTTGTTTTTTCCGTCGCTTATTATCATTAATTTATGAACCAAGATTAGTTCTAAGTGAAAAGAAGTGATTATAGTCTGCCATAATAGATGAACCTTCAAAATGTGTATCGGCAATGAATGCTATTTCATCCACAAAAAGCCATCAAATAACAATATAAACTGTTCCACGGAGGTTTCCGTAGCCATCAATATGCCAAATGTATTCAGTTTGCAGGAAATTTGATCTTGTTAAGATTGAACCAACAGAAAAATTCGAATGATATTATTTGTTTTTTCTAGATACCAGATCAAATGACCAGACGATACGCACTTAATTTACGTATAAAATAAAGCACAATAGAGTTGTTTGCTCCGATGAATTACTGTTTGTTTCGTAATACAAATATGATTATGTTTAACTAAAATATACGAAATCGGGGAAAATGAACATTTCTCCATATAACATATATCCACATATTTAAATTCATTTGAAAAACCAACAATCATCTCCCCCAAAAAGAACAGAGCAAGTCAATAAATGACTTTATTTGTATTTGTGAACTACATCAAATCTGATGCCTCAATTATGATGTTTTAAAAGTAAAAAACACATTAAAGAAAATTAAATAAAATGTATAATAATAACAACAACACAAAGTCATCGTCGAAACGGACAATTATACACAAGGGTCAGTTTTATTTTAAGTGCGCTGTTGGCCGGTTGGTAAAGAGTGACTGGTCTGAGGGTATTTATTGTATAAAGAAATATTTATTGAAAGTTCGTATCACAAATAAGTTCATTTTGAAAAAAAAGTAGAAGTGCTGAAATAGTTTTATACATTAATCACATTTGGCGGATTTCGTGTAAATGCATTTGAAGTGTTTCTTCGAATTATGTTCATTCTATATTTAATACCCCTACCAAATGTGTAAAGATGTATACATTCGACATAATAATTGCATCACTAAAATTGATTTGGGTATTGTCGTTGCGTGAGATATTTCCTTTTTTTGTACTTGATTTAAATAGTATTATATTACATTATCGTGATTGGCATAAATAGTATATACGAAACAGTCAAAATAAATTGAGTTTTGTTTTTGTAGTATACTTCTGTGGGAATACTGCCTCACATTGTCTATAAATAAACCGAACAAATGATATGTCTGTGAGCATATATATGAATACATGCGTCGCCATTAAAAGCTGCTATATTTTACTGAATAATCTCAAAAGTTGAGTAAGAAATTTAGTTTATATAATTCATGGCATCACCTCTGATTTGAATTTATTTTGTTACATTTCGATAATTACAATTTGTTTTACTAACGTCTTTTGTGAAGCCGCATTACATGCATATAAACCTTTTTTTAAGCGGCGACACTAAATCTCATGGCGCATAATATACCATTTAAGCTTTAATGGTGAACGTCTTCGCTAATGAAGCTAAATATCGAATGAATAACATGTACATCTAATACATGAAACGTGCATTTTATGGATTGGTTGATTGAATGAGATTGTTCTACAGGATCCATTTTAGCCGCGTACACACTTAATATTAATTGATGCAATATGTTTGGAAACATATTATATTAACACATAGCATAGTGTGGGTATATTGAAGTCTAGAGGTTTACATATGCTAAGTAAACATTGGAATTAAGCATTTACCAATGCATCATACAACACTTAACATTGTATTATGAATGTGAATAAAAACTCCATTACTTAAGCCACTGTTTGTCCCAATTGTTCGTAGGTCTACTTAGATGACATATTTATGTAACACAGTACGTAGCGTGAGCATATTTAAAGCTGATCAAATCTCAGTATTTAGACAATAACAGCAAGTTATCATTCATATCACATATCATACTAGTTTCGTACTTCACTAAACTTTATACAGAACCAGCTTTCCGTACTTCTATTTTCATTCCATTGATAAAGCAATTTACGACGTACCTCATGTGACGTAATTTCAATGACTAAACTAGCTAGACTCTCTGGATTTTAGGACAACAACTCGGACGTGGAGGGTTTTTATTAAACAATTAAATATGTTTTAAGGATCGAACGATTCCAAAACTTATTTCGGATTTTGTATTTGTCGACTTATGCTTATTTGAGAGCTTCGATAGAAATAAAATTATTATAATCGCTTCGACATTCGATTTCGTAAATCGTGTTTATTGTTACTGTTAAGAATTCGATACAATCATTCAAAAAGTGTGATTGAACATCAAAATATATACACAGAGGGAATAACAGAAAATGGAATTACAAGTCTTTGTTATTTTATCTTTATTAGAACTGGATTTAAGTTGTCATCGAGGTAAGTGTGTATTTTACTATAAATTGTGCTGCTTGACGAATCTTTTTTTTTTCAATATAAAACATATAATGTAAACATGTGCATAAGCAAGAACAAAGTTATAACATGCAGCAATGATAATGTTAAACATATTTTACAATATATGCTAATATTTATATTTTGTTGCCAATATATAATAATTAAACTATAAATGAGTTGCAAAAATGGGGTAGATAAACAATTTGACTAGATTATGAAAGTTTAATGTGTTTCCATTTTTATTCAAGTGTATCGTTGTTGAGGGCTATTTCCTTTTCAATGTGGATCTTTAGTTTTAAATAATTTATAAAACAGTTCAAAGTAGGTTTTTGTTTTTTATATTACATGCTGAATATAAAATATTTCATAAATATAATAATGTGGTTAACAGTGTTATTAATTTCTGGTATTTTACAAGTATTTACGCCGAAACTGATATTTGAGAGAGACAGTTTTATTATTAATTGTTGTTTCTCTAGAAAAGATGTCAATTGATTCCATAGAGATTGAATATGTTTACACTCCCAGAAAAGGTGTTCTATTGTTTCAATATGTTAACTACACATATCACATAGATTTGTGTTGGATAGTTTGCACTTAAAAAGATATTTATTTGTAGCTATGATTCTCTGGATGTATTTATATTGAAAATTTCTCAGCGTGCTATCAGTAGTTGATTTATATGGCATGACATATATTTGTTTCAAATTAAAAAAAATTTCTTCAAGAAGGTTTTGCCATTTAGTTTGAGCTTTGGGGATTTCGGCAGGGTTTTTAATTTGAAGAGTGTAAAATGGTGTATTATTTGTATTGGTAGCAGCTTTAATATGTATGGGTATACTTTTGATCAATGTGTAGTACATCAGGAAATTACTTGTAGGTATTCCGTATATGTAGCTTAAGTTTTCAAAAGAATAGAAGTCGTTTATTCTGTTGTCGTACAATTGATCTACATATTTAATGTTTTGTTCAAACCAATGTCTATAGAACAGCGTTTTATTGTTAGTAGTTATATCTTTATTGTTCCATAAAATGACTTTACTGTTTATTTTGGTTTCTAAATTTTGAGTAACTTTACACCATGCCGAAAGAACATTCGATAGAAATATGTTTTGGGTTGAAATTTCATCCAGTAAGATGTTATTGTCGATATTACATTCAAAAAGTAGGGAGTCGCCATATGTTTTTAGAATTTTCTGGTAGAATAATTTCCATTAACTCGTATTGGTATTATCTAAATATCTATTAACCCAACTGCATTTGATTGCATTCAGGAATGAATCTATGTCCGTTAGTCTGATACCTCCATGCTCTACAGGTTGAATTAATTGAGTTCGCTTAATTTTATCACGTTTACCGTCCCATATGAAATTAAATATTTCTGATTTTATATCTTCAATAATATCATGTGGTGGGTTTGGGAGAACTGTTAGTGTGTAAATTAATTTAGGGAGCGCAAACGTTTTCAACACGGTGTTTTTTCCGATTAGTGTTAGTTTACGATGCTGCCATGATTTTAAACAATATTTAAATTTTTGTAATTTAGGCAATATGTTTTTTAGAATTGTTTCATTTTCATTTTTTGTAAAGGTTATGCCTAACGTTGTTGCTTCATATGAAGTCCAGTTGAATTTCATTTCTTTTTTAAGATGAATATTACTTTGTTTAAATTTACCTACACGTAGCAAAAAGGGTTAGCGATTCTATAAGATTATTGAATGAGTCGTTGCTGTCATTTAAAAAATAAGTTGCATCGTCAGCAAATAGGGACTGTTTTATTTCTTCGTCAGGTTCTAGCGATATTCCCTTTATATGTTCATTTGATTGGATATAATGTGATAGATACTCGATGCATATAATAAATAGCGAGGAAGAAAGTGGACATCCTTGTCTTACCCCTCGTTCGATGTTAAAACTGTTTGAAAAGATGCCATTGTTAATAATTATGCTGTTTATATCGGTATAAAATAATTTAACCCATTTTATTAGACTTTCACCGAAATTCATATTTTCTAAGCAAGAGAACATAAAAGAATGGTCTAGTGAATCGAAAGCCTTTTCGAAGTCTGCAAAGAAAATGAGGCCAGAATTGTTGGGTTGGTTGAAATAATTTATGCATTCTTGTATCAGACGTACATTTTCACCAATGTAACGTCCTTTAATGAAGCTAGATTGAGATCTTGAGATGATTGATGGTAATACTTTTTTTAATTCTGTTTGATATACTTTTAGTTGCAATTTTTTAATCATTAATGCTTGACGAATCTTGTTAAAATAAAAAATAAAGGCATCGATTTAATATGCAGATGAGTTTCAGTTTCATTCAATATTTGTTTTATCCAAATTGTGTGCTACGTGTCATAATAATTGTGTTTGATTGTTTCGTTGAGTTGTGGCTTAATTTAATTGATCACCGTTGGCTAAGTCTAAATGCGGACGCCAGTATGTTCAGTAAAGGCCGCGCGATCACATTCTTTTCTGATATGAAAAATCGGTCCGGCTCAGCGGGCCAATATAATTTATATTGGCCCGCTAGATACGAAAAACAGCCCGCTAGCGACGTAATTGTGTTACTTTTTGTAGTAACGATATGTGATACGGACAAATAATCAAATGATCGGACAAGCGATGCTTGATATTACACATTAACATTTCGGATATCATAAAAAGGTTCGACGCATACACACATACAAAATCAGAAACTCATTCTTATGGCATTGCATTTTCATATCGAATTCTTTAAATGTTACACAATATATATATATATATATATATATATATATATATATATATATATATATATATATATATATATATATATATATTATACAATATAGTATTTGTAATAATTTATATGTACTGCAATTCTGAATATCTTTGTACAGGCGATGAACTCTTGTTGACTCGTGTCGCAAAGACATACACTTTTTGCATTCTTGTATGTCATACAGGGATCGAGAAAAAACATACACATACTATAATTGCAAAATAAATTAGTGTTAATGGTAGTGCCTTTAAAGGGCTTTTAAAACGCATGTGAGATAGCGTTACGTTTCTTTAGATTTCACAACCTTTAAACCTTCGGTCACTCATGACGTTGTCTTATCTTTCGCCTCTTGGCCATTTTCGAAACCCATCCAAATGCTATGGATAAAAACGTGCTCACCCTCAATGTTTTGTGATATTAATATGGGAGACGATATTACTAATAGAATAGCCATAAGCAAAGTTATAAATATTAATAGGTTCGTAAACAGCCCTACAATTATTTCAAATACCGATGGTTTATAGAGATATATCAGCGAATTAAAACTGATATTTCACTGTTCCAAGCAGTGAAAAATAACATTAAAACTTATCGAAAATGGTCAATGTTTAACCGGAACAATTTTTAGATATCTTTGGTTTCACCATTGTGACAACCCAGTTATACCAAAGGCAATTATTCTGCATTGAATGTTTATGACAAATATATGGATAACCTTCCCTTGAACATACATGACATTACATTTCGGGACGCTCAACGGGGAACAATATTGTCCGGAATGACAAAAATACAAACATATTCATGTGTAAGCATAAAAGTCAAAGAAAAAACTCGTGATCATAGAAAAATATTTTACTCGTGACTGTACACGTATATTTGTTGCTAATTGTTCAAAACGACGAAGAATATGCCTTCATAAGTCATAAAGTTGTGTTTATATGTGCGTATTGAGGTGTCTGTCATATTTCTAGTGTAATTATGAGTTTCTGCTGTTTAGTTTAAACATATTTTATTCAAACAAATAAATATCATTTATACATACAATATCATACAACATTAAACATATATTCAAGTTTGAAAAGGATTTGAAACGGAAGACAAAGTCTTATAGTGTTCTTCTCCCTTGGTATATAAAGAGTTGCATGTTATTGGACATAATTGGTTATATAAGACAAATTTAACGGTATGGTTAGACATAGAAGCTCCAATTATGGAGTTTCATTAACACAATACAAATAATAAGTTGAGTTGTTTTTTTTTAAATTGAAGATGATAAAGATGAAAGTTAGGAAAGAAAAGAAAGAAGACCGTTAAGGAGGTTAGTTTGGTCTAAAGTGAAAAAGAGAAGAAGTTTGTGAGTCGTTCTGTAGCATATTAGGTATCAAATCGCTTGCTTTTTATAATAAATTTGTGAACTGCATCAGCTATTTTAGTATTGGTTATGTAGTCCCTAGTTTCGTCTCCATATAGAATAGTTTCAACGCATGGGACAGAATATATGGATATTGTGTTAAGAAGTTCACCGCGAATATGTATATACCGAATGCATTCAAGAAAGTAGTGTGACGTAGTTTCATGGAGTCCACAGAGACAAACAGGAGATGTAATTATGTTGCGTCTAAAGAGCTGATCATTTAAGGCGCTACATTTTGTTCTTAAGCGCGTATGTAACAATTGAGAGCGCCTATCGCCATATGAAAATAAAGGATTAGAAGTCGGTCGATCAACGTTAATAAGTCTTTTGAAGGAATTGAGCGTTTCGGCATGTTTGATGTCGTCAGGAAGATGATTCTATTCAGCAACAGTAGATGGTAGGAAATAACTTGAATAGAGTGATGTTCGGGCTTGAATTGTTTGTAGATGTGATGCATTTCTTAGAAAGTAATTGTTACGTGAACCAACTGTTGGGGGCAGGAGGGATTGAATGTAGTTTGGGACATTGGTGGAATTCATCTTATACATTAATATTAATTTGTGTTTGCGTCTGCGTTGGCTGATGGTGTCCCATCCTAGCTCATTTAAAAGGTCTTCTAAAGAGGCTAATCGCGTGCATCCAGATGTAATTCGCGCGGCTTCATTATGGATTTTTCAAGTTTATCTTTTTCATATTGTGTACAATTATCAAAAACAGTGTCTGAATATTCAAGAATAGGTCTTATAAAAGCAAAGTATATTTTCTCGAGCGTTTTTCTATCAAGAATTGTTTTAAAGTCGACGCATTATATGGACTCGTTTCCATGCTTTTTCCTTTACATACGATATATGTGCATGCCAAGTACAGTCATTAGACATAAATACTTCTAAGTGTTTATGGACATTAACAATCGGTATATTAACATTCTGCATAGTCAATGACGGGTGGGGCGGTTTGTTTATTTTTCAAGATATTAACATTGATTCGGATTTTGAGGGGTTAAAACTTACTAACCATTTATTCGCCCACCTAGAGATTTTATCAATATCTGATTGTAAAACGGCTGCAGTTTCATTTGGTGAGTTAACAACCATAAAAAGACTGGCATCATCTGCAAACAAATGGATGTGTGCTTGTATATCGGTAATAATATCATTTATATACACGAGGAACATGAGCGGGCCTAAAAAAGAGCCTTGAGGGACACCGGCAATAATATCAATTAATATCAAGATCGGAATGCGCATAACCTGCTGTTTGTGTGCGTATAGTGCATTATCATATATTATAAAAAGTTGATGAATAGTGTAAAACATGAATATTACAAAATTCAACAAGATGATGATCATTTTTACAAAAATGTAATAAGTGTTAACACAATCAATAGTAAACAATGGAGAACAAATGACGTAATATATGTAAATCATATTAAATATTGCTCTATAAATCACATAATCTTTAAGTATTTTCATCATAAGTATTGAATATGCACAATTATATATCAGCTAGAGAAGGACATAATCAAAAAAAATCGTGATAGCTCAACCGACATATCCAAAATTGCCAACCCACATGATTTTTACAGCCTAAATTGCTTGTTTGAATCACAAAATACCTAATACTGTTCTCGCGAGTGTATTCAATATTCCTGAAAATCAACACTCTGTTTCGTAGTGGCACATGGATTGTTGTTACAATACATTTTGTTTCGCCACTCTATTGCTTTTTGATACTTTATGAAAAAAAGAACATTGACTTAACACAGAAGTTTTGAACGCACCTGACACTTTTTCAATAGTGGGTCATCATAAATGCAGCATTCAACTAATCGGATGATACAGTCCAAACACGGTCGAGTCTGCATTAGCTAAAATGCATAAGAAACCATAAGTTATACAACTCTTTTCATATCTCAATAACACTTATTGGGCGAGTTAAGACTGGTCTACATACAGATAGCCTCTTTACAGTCCTCACTTTAAACTAAGAACTTTCATTGGGTTCGGTCATCCATTCCAATTAAAATAGCGGTGTCGTATTATTTCTCTGTCAAAATAGCTCTGGAAAAACATGGCACGCAGCTGATTCTTGGTTTGTCAAATTGATACGCTATAACACGTCATTGTGTTTAAGAATAATTGCCCGTGAGTAGTATGCTATAACTAAAGATTTTAATAATTGGCTTAGCCTTAGAAAGGCATGGCTTCCTCATTGAGAAGATTTGCGGGCGTTTTATCGCAACGAACTATGTTTAAGGGGAAGTAGATTTCATTACCATGACATTATGACGCTTCATGCATACTAACCCCCTTTTCACAGAGTACCGCTATAATAGTACGATCTCAGAATCGACTCATTTGGTTAGAGGTATTAATCAATTAAAAACTCTTGTTAAGATATAAATGTATCCATCTATCTTTAATGCCATTTTATTGGAAATACACGAAATTGAAACTGTATGCCGCCTTTTTAATACACGAACTGACGTATTATTAGTAGCTATATTTACACATCATAAACGTGTTTATATTTTACCATTGAACTAGGTAAATTCAAGACTTCGGTCTTAAGAAGCGATAGGCCGGTATATATATTTCAAATACTTTGTAAAATGAATGTTCAATCAAATCATAATGAGGTTACTCAAGACGCACAAATCATTATCTATTTACGCCGGGACAGTTTTCATGAATCAACAGGCCCGTGTGTCCAATAATTTACTGGCGTATTGTGTTCGTGCAAAGTTGTTTATATATTTTTTGAGTAATGCGTTTTGTTCATGAAAACAATAAAAATAAATACAATAGATAAACCACATTTACTTGCGGCTACGCGTTATATACGGTTCACGCAAGCGGGAAATGTGGAGGCAGAGGTGATACACGGTATAGGCAAATATTATTTATTGAGTTATTGGCCATCGTTCAGCATTCTTTTTTGTTTAAATGTGTTGATACCTAACGTAATAGTAACGTAAAATATGTGCTGCGAAGTGGCCAATATTATTCGCCCGTCGGATATCATATCTTATATCTCTTATAGGCTTTAAAATGTCCATTAAAATAATAGTTTTCTTATATAATTTGACTCTTCGAAAATATGAAGAGTGATCGATCGCAATGTACATGGTCATCGGAAATGCTTTAAAGTGGAATTAGCTACCAGGATATTTCTGGCTGAAATAGTGGTTATACCTTGGTTTTGATAATAAAGTATGTCTTATATTACTAGTAACAATTAAGTGCATTAATGTTGAGTCAGCCCATGATTTAATTTGTTTGCGATCGTGATTTGAAGTGAACAGTACATTATCCAGAAATGCAAAATGGGTCCCTCTACTGAAATGTCAATAAATATATGCATCACATTTGCCCTTAGTTGTGGATGGTGTTATAGTCTGTCCCATATATATATCGCGCAAATATAGTTTGCTGATTGATACATACACTTTATTAAAAACATGTTGTTACAAAAATACATATATCGGCGGTATTATGAATAGGAAAATACAATTTTGGTATAAATCAATCAAATAACGTACGAAAGTCCACTTAAATCGCACACGATGCACTATAAATCCCAATGGTCTATTTCGTGTTCACCAGAAACGTTCTTCTTGGCGCATCTGTAACGCAATTGCCAGATTAGTTTTCTTCTAATTTGTAAGTACTGGATGGTGTAAAATGGGTGATTCGACAATTTCATTGGAGTTGTTTGGCAGAACAAGTAAGAGTTAATCAATGTCTTTAGAAACATTATTTGCAAGCCAATCTGATTGATAAATACTACTAACGTTAAGGTCATGAGAAAGACGAAATCAACTTTATATTTTAAGGCATATTTTTACATTCTAAAAAAGTGTTTCATATATTTTAAATCTTTTCTGTTATAGTTTCATTCAATCTTATTACTTACAGAAGGATATTGTGGTTTAATAATTTTAGAAAATACTGTTTACCGCAATGGGACTGGCATAAGACCTCCGTAAAGTGGCGAACGTTGATCGCATATGCGTATCTGTATACATATTTATCACATGCCATACCCTGTTTTCCATGTAATATAACCATTACATATATTTTTATCTTACATTTGTATAATATACGCTTTAATTGGTCAGTAACCACATTTTAAGTTACTCTTTTGACCAGTTAATTCTTTTCAGCTCAATGCAACAGTGAAAAATGCTCATAATATCACTTAAAAAGGTGCTTCACATTGGCATATCTGTTGGAGTTATGCAATACTATGTAAACTTTTTACAAAAGTTGACTCAACAAATATTACAAAGCAAAACTCCAGCAGAACGTATCACACCGCAAACAGGTATTTTAAGTATGTTTGGTCAACACAAGAAGTACTTTTAGTTACTTGTGTAGACCTGTTTTTAAAAACACTATTTGAATGTTTTTTTTATCAATAATGTCCTATTTCGCTGTTTAAAGGTAGCTCCTTTTATCGTTTTAATAATATAGGTAGTGAGATATTCATTAACACAAAACTTTTATTATCAAACTAATTTTGACATTTCTTGTATGTGTGTAAACGATTGAATATACTAATAAATAGCGTTTCGTCATTAATTGAGTTTTGTTTGTTTGGAAATAATGTACACAGTATTGTTAATTTGTATGTTATTTATTATAGTTTTAATCGATTGATGATCATGCTTTAATGAATATGTAACAAAGTTCCCAGCAGGTTTTTGTACATGTGGAGTACGACCGTCCGAAAAGCAGGTAATCGTTTGTTTAAGCGACACAGGCTTAACAATACACTCTAAATGCCCTTATTTGAAAGTTCTGCTTCAGCAAAATAAAATGGATCTAAACGCTCTTATAACGAGTAGCTTATAAAACATAATAATAAAGGCGAAACCATAAGACAAATTGCACACCGTAGTTATACTATCTCTATAAACGTTGTAGGCTTGGCTTTGGGATCTAGTTGAGAAAAGCCGTCAGCTGCGCCCTTGAAATGGACGATGTATGCGTTGCTTGTCTCTTTGTAATAAATCATGATAGAACGTTAAATACGCAGACAGAATAGCACAAACATAATCATTAAGCGTTGCTCTAATTGTTCATGTTATCTCGCGCAACCCTGACGCATCCAATATATCCCGTTTAATTCGACTCTTGCTTGGCATTGACTGAGTGGCAATACCGTAGATCAAGCTACATGAATATATAGAAGGTCCTTAGAAGTAACTATGAACGCGAGCGATTGTTGCGTATATCTCTATATATATCATGCCGAAAAAAAGCTATTTCAACATAGTGGGGTTCATACCTGTCAGTTTGCAGGTTTTTCAGAACAAAGAATGGTTAGTTTGCTACTTACATATAAGTGCTAAATGTGAAAACAACATACATGTAGTCAAAACAGCCATTTAACTCAGTGTTAACCCTCATATGTTCTGACGCAAGAAGCAACTTAGCAAGAATCTAGTGAAGTAAATTTACATAATACAAATACAGACATTGAAGAGAACAATTATTACTGAAGTCTGATAGTGAACGGTGTTTTGTGTGTTAATCAGGAAAGTGAGTTTTACACATCCGTGAACACTTTGTTTTCAAATGTTTTGTGTTCAGGATGTGATTCTATTTGATGCAACAATATAATATTATTTACTTACTCCGATTATATCTAAGTTTCTTGTCATAACTGAAGAACATATATGCTAATATATTGCTGTTTAGTTGATATATAATAGAAGAAACCACCGACGCTGTCTGGTTACCAAGAACAATAAGCTAAGGTTCTAGCGAGCGGAGTGTTCGATTGATGAAATGACAGTTTAGATTTAAAAATCACATATAGTTGTCAGCGCCTTTAAATATTATCAAAAAGATATGCAATCACTTGACGGTTGTATCAGAATCATTCATTTTTATTTTTTTTTAACGCAGTTATTTTCTTGATTAGGTAATGAAGGTAACACACGTGTATAATGAGGGCTCTCTATCTTCAATCTTATGAACAAAGGTGAGACTTGACAGGTAAAAACTGGTTCTCATTCTCTGCGCTTTGCGTTTCATAGTTGCATTTTATCGATTTAAATAGTACATCAATGGAGACAGGCGATTTCCTATTATATTTGCGGTACGTTTCTTCTCTCCAATAATTCAAGCTAATGGGACATGAAGATATCAAACTAATTGTTTGCTGTCCACTTGGGAAAAAAATGAGTTTATATTTAACTTGGGTGATGTGGACAGATGGTGGGCCATCAGGTGAACATTTCCAGGTATACACTTTCCTAATTGATGAATTACTCAGTACCGTAAGCATACTTTTAATTTGATTGAATTGTTCTGCAGCACACGTGTATCTATAGATATTTGTACTGGCTATTAAGTGTATTTAGTATGCAAAAAGCTGCTAAAGTATATGCCTTTTTAATCGTCAAACTAAAAAAAGAATACACTGTATTTCAATAAAGCGCTGTGTAAATGCACATCTAATGAGGTCAATATTTGTTAAACGTCAAAGGATCACCTTTCATTATCCGTACATTAAATGTTAGGGTAACATTCGGATCACACGCAGTATGTTTGCTTACTTTGTAACTAATCATAGAGATGCATACAACGTTTGGAATACGCGTTATGAATGGCATGAAAATGCGTGTACCATTTGGTTTTTTTAATTTGCAAGACAATAACGTAACTTATATATTGGTATTGATATTGAATTAGTTTAACGCTGTTTTGTTCATTTCATTCGGAAAAATGTGTGTTTTTTTAAACAAATACGATATGCTCAAAAATCAACACTCGATCGTTAAACAATTCATATTGTAATTAAAAGGAACTTGTTCACCTTTTTTAAAATGTCAAACATTAACTCACACCATTTGTAATAGCAACATATATAATAAATACACCACATGTGTCTTCCCAGGGAGTTGAACTCAGTACTTAACAAATCAAAAGCTTACAATCTACCGCTGTTAAACGTTGGAATTTCTGTAATTGAATGCTGTTGACAAAACATGTTTATAAATAAAAAAAAATCCGATTTCATTCGATGATTAAACAAACACGATGCGATGTAACCAGTAAACAAGCAGCCTTATGTAGGCGTTGGTTGTGTTAAATTTAAAATATTGCATAATATATACATGATAACGCATACATTTGAAATGCCCTTAGTAAAACGCCTCTTTCGAATGTTATGATTAAATAAACATATGACATCTAAGCGTAATAGATGAAATGCAATAATGACGACGGTACGTTCCTATATATATTGCAGAGCAACATAGTATATGTTTGCCTTAATAAAATATTATTCAGGTATAGCCGATATAACAATGTGTTAAAAATGAATTATTGGAAACATTTGCGGATGTTTGCGTTGATATCAAATAGCATAACAGTTATAAATGTGTGCATGAGTGACATGTATTACTAATACTTTGCCGAAATATACAATCACGTCTTGTGGAATCAATTTCGTTCACTGTAATATACGTAGGAATTGTGCATTATATCACCAACGACATGGTGAACGGAAATTAATGGCTTTTCATGTGTTGTGGTAAGCTTTTTGGATTTCCAAAGATTGTTCATGGTAATTTCAAATGTGACGTGCGAAGAGGACCTTGGTCTATGGTCATAATATAAAACAAATTAGTATCCGGCTTTGCGTACGTCATGTTATTAAGACGTATGTTTTGTATGAACACGTGGGACATAGCATAACGCTTTACGACCAGTATTACATTTATGGCATAAACAGTCATCGCGCTCGTTATTATTATGTAACGATAACGACATTTACAGTTAAATAATATAATGGATAGGGGGTGTAATGCTTAAGCGGGCAAATCGGAAAGCAATATCGCAACGACTGGCAGCACTGTTATCAATAAATATAACATTTGCGGCGGAAATATACTAATTTGCTAATTGACGGACAAATGATGCGTTTAATTGTTATTTCATATAGCGTTTGGTGTGG